>NC_047116.1:75322633-75445133 GCF_902500255.1 Thalassophryne amazonica
GTATATATATATTATATATATATATATATATATACATACACTACATACACACACACACACACACACACACACACACACACACACACACACACACACACACACACACACACACACACACACACACACACCACACCACACACACACACCAGCAAATAAAGATTCCACTGCACTTAAGTTACATTCACAGGTGGGTGGACAGACTCAGCGCAGATCAAGTGTTGTGACCAACAACAGAGGAGCACCAGCAGGATTCAAACCCGGGTCTACATATTGGCAGACCAGCTCCACTGCTCTAATTAATCACAAACTCTAATTATCTCCCCCTTTAAGATGTTGGACTCAAATTATTTTCTTTCATCCACACTTTCACATGGTGTGCTACCACTCTGAACAAAATTGTAATCCAAACAGTTTAAGAAGACTTGCACTTTTGTATGCAATGGGGAAAAAAAGTTGGTTTGGTAAAATGATGTTACCCTTTCTAGTGTTATTCAAATGTGGTGATTTTAGTATTGGCTTCCACATGAGCTGGACAATTCTGTGTGTGGGCAATATGGTGTTACTGCTTCACATTCTTCTGCAATGAGTTAAATATAGTTCATCGCATGACAGGGTAAAACAAAAAGTTCTATGAATTTAAGGTTCACGTCTTCTAGAATGAGCATTAGCAGAAAATAACAAAGGGATCGGGCATCATAATGGCTGCTTTGTGTGTCAGTATTGTGTCATCAGACAGTGACCCAAGTTGTCAACCAGCCAGCAGGGAAGCCTGACTGGCTGGGACCCCTTCATGGGGACTGTGGCTGACCTCATCTTGGACGCCGCTGCTGCTGGTCAACTTGTTGCCGTCGGTGATGGCGATTATGATGGCAGGTTCAAGGAAAAAGGGATTTCTTCCCTGTGAAAAGACAGTTAATTAAGACATTCAGAATTAAGCATTTGTGATCTTGACTGCGCAAAAGAGCACATCTAAAGCATCACTGTTTTCCTCAGTTTTTGCAAGAGCAAAAATCAGCACCAAATATTAATAGCAGATTAATTCTGAGGGATCGGGGGATTTATTTTAAGTGAGTGGGTGTGTGAAATAGATCTGAGCCCTTGGAAATAATAAATAGAAACAGTCTATAAGTAGGAGTACCACTTCTTTACCTCCAGTAAAGTGCCATTTACTTACTTATATCCATTTGAGAAAGCCTGTTCAATTTGTTGTACTCCAGTGCCCCCCCCCCCCCCCCCCCATCCCTGCTCCAATCACAGCTTTAAGAACTTGCAGGTGAGCTGGAGGACAGGTGATCTCCAGGAGCAGAGCTGAATTATAGCCAAGTCCAGTTCAACACACACCTCAAATTAAATACACCAGGATCCTCCAAGGTATCCATGACAACCCAGTACTTTCTTCTCCATCAAAATCTCTCTTTACATTAGTAGGCACTCTCTTTGCATGTAAACAAGATGCAACACTCTCAGTAATTCAAACGTACCAAATTAATGTCAATTTTATTCATATCAGATCTGCTAATTTAGCCTTAGATGATAGAAATCGAATACAAACAGTGACACGTCATTCTAGAAAATCTTGTCAGTCTCTACACTACTGCTGAACGGCTGTGTGTACATAAGCTTGCTCAATATAGTTTAGCCGGTCAATGTATTCCTGTATTAATGTCATCAGCTACAGCTGACTTAAGTGCTACGCGTAACATTTCCTCTCCCTCATTTTTACCACCTATTTTTAACCGTAATGTAAATTAGACAAGCGTATGGAGAAAGCCATCAGGTGGTTGCCTGTTTTATTCCATAACCATCTCCACCATCTCCACATCTCAGACACTTGGCAACCAGACAGCAGCACTCCAGGACAGTATCAACTTTCCCCTTTGTCTTCCACTTTACTTAGGGAGGGTCTGAAAATGCTTTAAATTATCAGTTCAAAAATGAGACAGTCCTGAATTATAAACCCTTCAAAGACAATGTCAAGTCAGTGTTTGCACATTAAAACCAAGGCATAAATAAAATGCTCACACAGCAGCAAGTTAACGTGTTCCTTTGGTTTGGCTATGAAAACAGCTGATGCATGTACAGATTCAAACACGTGTGTGCAGTCTTACAAGCACTGGCACATTTCAGTTTGAATAGTGTAAATTATGTTTTGGGAGTGTCCTCTGTAGAAAATCAGGTTTATCACACACACGTGCACTTCTTAACCCTCAACAAACAATTCAATGTGGTTACAGAGTGAATAATATGTTGGTTGGGCTTTATCAATATGATATATATAAATTCCTGGGAAAATTCTATATAATAGTCACTATTACAATTGAGCAGGGGTGGTGGCCAAGTGGTTAGTGCACTTGGTTTCAGTGCGCAAGGTTCCTGGTTCAAATCCCATCCCTGCCACTTTTCTCCATGTAATGTGGAGAAGGTTGGGTAGGATTACTTTGAAATGTAATCCAAAAGTAATCAAATTACAAGTAATCCAAATGTATGTACATACATACATGTAATCCACATGTATCCTTTCAAAGTAATCCTACCCAACCTTGAATGTGGAGTTGTGTCAGGAAGGGCATCCGGCATAAAACTTGTGCAAATTCAACATGCAGATCCACCTTGAACCTGCTGTGGCGGCGCCGAGTGCAAACAAGGGAGCAGCCGAAGGGACTTAATCACTATTACAATTATTATTACTATCAAAAACCACACACAAAAAACAGTGACTCATACTCCGGAAAATACAGCAGTAGTAATAATGAATAAAAATATACGCTCAATTTTCCCCTGAGTTTAATACCAAAATCCAAGTCACATCATTCCATCCTCAAAATACTATCTTTATGACTGCATGTCATACAGACACAAATGAAGTGTCACCTTTTATTCTTGTACACTGAATCCAGTACAGCCACTGATTAAAAAATGAGCTTGACATAATAATTTCATATCAAACAATATCTGTGCAAAATCTGGTGCTTTTACCACAAAAAGCACAATCATTTCACATATCCACCCCACTTTAGGGACTTGCAGGTGGTGCAGCAACTACAATTCTGCTATCTTCATAAGACTGACACCTCTTCATTATTACATATGATCGAATATCATCTTTGCTCACAGCTGTAAACTTTCATTTAAAAATGGTGCAAGATTCACAAATCTTGATCCCAGTTTTTGGATTTGCATCCATGTCCACATTGTGATGTTCTGTGCTCTGTGTGTGTGCGTTACATTGTAACAAATACACACCAATGTGTGCATCAGTCTAAATAGAATAAAATAGAATAGCACATACATACATACAACGAAACTTGTCCTCTGCATTTAACCCATCCTTATTACAGTTAGACACAATCTAACCACTAGGAGCAGTGGGCAGCCACAGTCCAGCACCTGGGGACCAACTCCATATGTAGACGCTGACATGGTCGGGGGCAGAGAAAGGAACATACCCTAAATAAGCATGTTTTTGATTGTGGGAGGAAACTGGAGCACCCGGAGGAAACCCACGCAGACACGGGGAGAACGTGCAAACTCCACACAGAAAGGCCGGGAATTGATCCCACGACCTTCTTGCTTTGAGGCTTGACAGACTGCATTAAAGTCAGTGCCATTTGAATGGAATGGGAAAGCTGCCATCACTGTTTCTAATGTAAACATGGAGGATATAGCTAAGAGACAAACAGCCACTGCCATTCTTGTCAATGCACACGAGCAGCAGCCACCACTGCCAAAACCACTCAGTCTTCAACTTTCCCTACGCACCACTTCAACTCACCGCCATGAAGGCAGCCACAAATACTGTACAAGAGAGAGGGAACGATGAACTGAAATACATGAATAACCCAGATAATGTGACAGGCACTACTTTATCAGAGATCAAATCTATTAATGACAACAAGATGGTGGAAACAAACCACCCTCTCTTTCAAGTTCAGATTATCAAATTGAAATAACAAGAATTTAAAGAGAAATAAAACAGTGTGTGTCATTAAATGAAACCTGTCAGCAAGCTCTGGACAGGATGCCAGTCCATCACAGGTTCCTCCCCCAGCCAAGACCTGTGCCCTTTTACAGCTGGGTGGACTGAGACAATGCAAAGGAAGTGTCTTGTCCAAGGATAGAGACACGTAGCTGGGAGTCAAACCCAAGTCTGCGTATTGGTAGCCCACCTAACTTCACACCTGCTCTACAGTTCCCCTGCAGTCAAAATATATTAGTTTGGTTTGACTTATTCGACTGCCATCACCGTACAGCTTATATTCACGTCAAGATATGTAAGAGTTAAGAGGCATTAGTGCAGTGGTCTCTAACTTCAATTACCCAGAAGCTACTGGTGTTATGTCCTCCCACGGGAACCACTTTCAATTAATCTATTTATAAAGCACCAAATCATACATTACCTCAAAACAACATAAATGAGTGACATCAACACTTTATCCACACCATAAGCAAATACTTAGACAATCACACAAAGTCCTAGAAAGGCCCTGGGGACTGTTTGTGCCAGTGCTCATTCCCAGATTCTGCAGCATGAAGCAGATGAGAGTCTATGACTCCCTCTGGAGGAGACACCAGACCAACACAGGTTATGTCCCCAGCCAAGACCAGTACCCACTTACAGCTGGGTTGACTGAGACAATGCAGCTCAAGTGTTGTTTCCACCGGCACAGACAGGCAGCACAAGCAGAACTCAAACCCAAGTTAACTGCTTGTCAGGCCAGCTTTTTACCCACTAAGCTACCTGCTCTACAATCACACAAAGCATAAAACTACTAAATGAAATGATCATTAAGATGCAGTGCATTGTCTAAACGTTCTCCATAAAAGGAGAAAACTGTTGGTGCTCGAAATGCTTACAAGTGACATCAGTCATTAATTTCTTGTTTATTACAGCATTTCCTCTGCAATAACACAGTGAAGAGTTCAGATCCACAACTACTTCTTTGGCTCAATAATGCACAAGCTCAATGTGATTCCACTAAACAAGTACAAATATAACTTTTAAAAGCATGAAGTTACTTCAGATCACTTAGACCTTCTGAAAATTTAATGTCAAATCCAAAGGGATAACTATTCAACAGACTGAGTTCAACAATACGTGAAAAGTTACACTGGAACTTTTTTAACAAACCCACATCTCCAGTTGCTAGGTTGAAACCTCTGCAATAATAAGTGTTAAAAAAGTCACCAAAGGCAAAGACAGAACCAATAACTGCTACAGATGTGAAAATACTATGTTTCTGTTGTATTTGGACTTTGTGACTGTAATGGTTTGTGTGGTGACTGAGGGCGTGCGGGGACACGGGATGTACTGCAGGTGATTGATGCTTGTAAGACTGGGGATGTGGAACGGGACAGATCTGTTGGGGCGTATTATCATTTTGGAAGCCTTCTTGCCTCTCTACATACCTGTCCATAGTTGTCTATCCCAGTCACTAATCTATTCAGATTGAGTAAATCAAAAGCGGTCCTCAAGGACTGGCCGATGGTTGTGAGTCCGGTGGCTTGAAGGTTCCTCAACTCTGTCATGAATGTGGCATGGCTCTCTTTCCATCCGGCCTTTTGAAAAATAAACAAAACAATGAATTAACAACACACATAAAGCTGAATAATTACCCTGCTTGAGCCAAAAGCAGAACAAAAGTCAATGTTATTATGATTATACAGCTGTAAACATCTTATATAGGCCGCTTCCTGTACAATTCCGCAGTTGAAATGACAATCCAGGAAAACAGTATGAGCCTTGACGAAGTAGCAGTTTATACTGAAGTAGTAAAGTTGTAAAATAGTAGTGCGCCCCCCCACCACCCCCCCCTCCTCACCCAGAGTTCCTTGCTGCTCACATTGAAACAAAATGTCGGCCATGTTTTAAAAGGGGTATGAAACCTCCTCCTGAAGATTCTCTCTACACAATTGATGCAGTGATCACAGCGTGGTGGAGCCACGGAGGAACAATGTAAACCTTGGACATGACCTGAAAACAAACTCTACCTTGATCCCGAACGGAACGTCTTCAAAATTTACCAGCATGTACCGGTCCCCGCGGCTCGCCGGGTCTCTGCCTCTGAGCTGTGGAAATACAATATTTATTCACGGTTATTGCCCCACAGATCGCAGCCTGCAACAGTACAGTAGATGATGTGGACGGCGATCCCGCTCGAGATCGGCCACCATGAGAGTGTCCCGTGGTTACAGTACCTTCATAAAAGTCTCAACAGCGCCTTTTGCTACGTCCAGATAGGTAGTGCCCAGATGGCTGCGCTGGTTCATGGAAGCGGACGTGTCTATAAGAAAAAGTAAAACGGGCATAGTGATGGTAATGACACGTTCTGCATGGACTTGGTGTCAGTACAACCGGCCAAAACGCAAAAAAAGAGAGCAAAAAATCTTTTGTTCCCCCTGCCGCCTGTATCAGCTCTCAGCTAGCTAGCTAGCAGGCTAACTGCCTGTCTCACACATTCTTTCAAAAAAAGTGTAAGAATAGTGAGTGCAGAAGCCCTTTCCGGGCAAACTAAGCTAAAAACCTCACACCCTATGGGCAGGTTATTGATTCACGAGGGATATTGATAATTTTTACAATATTTGTAAATATTGCTAAGTTTCCAAGAAACAAAGTTCCCTATGACAACGAGTCCCTACTTCTCCCTACACTGAATGTGCTCCGGCTCGACCAACGCTTTTAACCGCAGCCTCCCGCCTGGCTCCGCCTCCGAAGCTAGCTTTCTGCATCACGTGCGCACACATTCTCTTGTCATTGGCTAAGTGAAGTACCTAATTACCATATCCAAATAAGGTCAAAGCGAAGGCACCGCCTGCGCATGCTCGCTGGCTCGTGGGGCTGGAATGTGAGGAAAAATATTCTCTCTGTTTTTAAAGAATAGAACATTTGTGGTGGGTGACGCCTGCTCATACACTGCTACTGATGGCTTTTTTTCCTCCAGCAGATAATATGTAGGAGCAGATTCCGTGTCTGCCATGAAAATTCTTTCTGTAAGATTTAGCTCATCCTGTGCACGGGCGTGGACAAAAGTGAAAGCAAACACATCAAAGCAGATAATTCACTCAGACACAAAGGAACGACTCACTCACGCTTGATTTTTTTTTCTTTGTTTTTTTTTATTGCTATTTAAAGTGCGTGTGTGGGTAAGAAAACAGGTTTTTTGAGCACACACTTCAGCTGTCTCTGTCCTTTTTCACTTAATGTGGATTTAGACACGTACTGAAAGAAAAAAAAATCAATACGTTTATTTAAGAAGCGATTGACCTGTTTTTGTGGCAGAGCGGCTTTCTGCAAACATGATCTGAGAGTCACGTGAGTTTAATTTTTATCTCCAGAGTCCACCTGATCATAAACCCGCCGACATTGAAGTAAACGCTCTCGATTGTGCAATGATGCATTTTATATAATGTAGCTCCTTGGAAAATATCACTTCCGCAAAAACAAGAGCAGACCATCCGGTGAGAGCGAGCAGGGGGCGGGGCTGAGACTGAGACTGCCTCCGTGCTGATGGAGTGCTCTGGAGCAAGGACATATTCTGCTCGTGGCCGGTGTCGTGTAAAGATCAAAGCTTTTCTCATCATTATCAGATTTTATTTTATAATTACGATGAACTACAAATAAAGGGCGATGAAAAATTCATACCAATCTATTAGGAAGTAGTAGAGCACAGCATCACTCAGTAGAGTGCATACCTGCACTATGGCACTACAGACTCTACAACCATCTTGCACACTGATGAAGCAATGAAAGCAGGGTATTGTTTTCACTGGTGTGTGTTTGTGAACAAGATAACTCAAAAACGCCATGATGGATTTCCTTCAAACTTGGTGTGCAAATTAACTGGATGGATATCTAGAGATAAGTAGATTTTGTAATAGTTTGGTCAAAGGTTGAGGAAATCATCATCCAAAAAGCACCTTTATTTTTATAGCTCAACAACCAAGAAGCCGAGATGGATCAAACCTGGTGGGAATATTACTTTGATAGATATCTAGAGGTGCCCGGGGAAGACCCAGGGCACGCTGGAGGGACTACATCTCTCGGCTGGCTTGGAAACACCTTGGGGTTCCCCCAGAGTTGCTGGGGGAGGTGTGTGTGGATCGGGAGGTCTGGGCAGCTTTGCTTGAGCTGCTGCCCCCGCGACCAGACTCCGGATAAAGCGTAAGAAAATGGATGGATGGATGGATGGATGGATGGATGGATGGATGGATGGATGGATGGATGGATGGATGGATGGATGGATGGATGGATGGATTACATTTTGGAGTCGTTTGGTCAAAGGGCAAGGAAATCACCCAAAAAACACCTTTATTTGTAGAGTAGAGGTGGGCGATATCGGGAATTTTGGTATTGAGCTGATACCAAGTAAATACAGGCCCAGTATCGCCGATATCGATACTGATGCTGATACTTTTTCATATTTAAGCTTCATAGATCCAAAGGATCCAAAAGACCTAGGATAGAATTTCGCCAAGCATTGTACATGACAACAAAATACTTTATTATCACAGTCAACATTTTTGTTTAAAAAAATATCACTCAACACAACTTAAAACAAAATCTCCTGAGGTAGAGGGCTGACAAACCATAATACAAGGGTGCGCTGCTCTGTATTGTGTGACGCAGCACATCGTTGCTCTTACAGACAGAGAGTAGACTTTGATGAATCTGCGTGTGCAGCAGTCAGTGCGTGTGGGAGAGAAAAAAAGCTTCAGTATCGATCTTTTTACATGAGGATTGTTCAATATCAATACCAGCACTGGTATCGATATTATCGATATTAGGATCGATCCGCCCGCCTCTATTGTAGAGCTCAACAACCAAGAAGCCTAGATGGATCAAACTTGGTGGGAATATGAAATGGATAGATATTTAGAGGTGATTAGATTTTGGAATAGTTTGGTCAAAGGTCAATGAAAAGATCATCCAGAAAAACCCTTTATTTATATATCTCAACAACCAACAAGCCTTGATGGATCAAACTTGGTGGGAATCTACTTGGATAGATATCTAGAGGTGACTACATTTTGGAGAAGTTTGGTCAAAGTTCAAGGAAAACATGGTCCGCAAAATGCCTTTTTTGTATATCTCAACATCTAAGGAGCCTAGCTGGATGGGGGAGGTGATGGTCTGGGGGAGGTGATGGTCTAGTGGTTAAGGTGTTGGGCTTGAGACCAGAAGATCCTGGGTTCAAATCTCCGCCTGACTGGAAAATCACTAAGGGCCCTTGGGCAAGGCCTTTAATCCCCTATTGCTCCCGGTGTGTAGTGAGCGCCTTGTATGGCAGCACCCTGACATCGGGGTGAATGTGAGGCATAATTGTAAAGCGCTTTGAGCGTCTGATGCAGATGGAAAAGCGCTATATAAATGCACTCCATTTACCATGATCTAAAGCATATATTGATTAATGCAATATTTGTGATTGATTAGTATGAATGACTTCATAATGTAGTTACACAGAAGTCATGAAATCATACATTGTCAAAAACACTACTACAGACAGACGTATATTTATATTGTGGTTTGTAAATCATGCAGGATAAACATCATTCTTCTGAAGCATTTCCTTTTTAATCAAAGACCACACATTATTTCACCAGAAATTATAACAAAAGTAAAATTGAAAAATAAATAAAAAAATCTGGACCCACCCCCGGAGCAAGATCCATTGACCTACATGTCCCATTCTCTTCTTCAGTTTCATTGCAATTAGTTTGGATGTTTTTTAGGGGAGGTGATGGTCTAGTGGTTAAGCGTCGGGCTTGAAACCAGAGGATCCTTGGTTTAAATCCCAGCCTGACTGGAAAATCACTAAGGGACCTTGGCAAGGTCCTTAGTCCCCTAATTGCTCCCAGTGTGTAGTGAGTGCTTTGTATGACAGCACCCTGACATTGGGGTGAATGTGAGGCATTATTGTAAAGCGCTTTGAGTGTCTGATGCAAATGGAAAACTGCTATATAAATGCAGTCCATTTACCATTTTTAAGTAGTATTGGTGATAAACTATCAAACAGTTTCTAAAATACTAAAAATGTAACATTCATGGTGAAGGCAGTGAACCACGTCACTGATGGGAGCTCTCACCGATTCTATCCCTCAGATGCACTTCAACAAGATAACACTCAATGAACGTGCACCCCCACCAACACCCAAGTGTCTGTCTGTAACTGTGCTCTTCAACACTGTACCTTATCTGTCCTGAACTGCCGTGAACTGCTCGTGGAGGTATCGATTAAAGAAACATGACATGACATCAGGGATGGTTTCTAGCTGCTACACTTTTTGGTGCTTGCATGGAGCGGGTGTTGGGCAAGTTCGTGGAAACCATTAGATTACCTAGTGTCTTTGTTGGTGAGAAAAAGTTACAGACTTTGACTTCAGTTGGAGTGTCTGGATATGGGACTGACCTCACTCAAGATCCAGACTTTTGAGTTCCTGTGCTCAGCTGTCAGAAGTGTGTACTGTGAAAGTGTTGAACTTGTACAGATGGTCGCTTATCTCAGCAGTGACGTTCACGTTTCTGGGTCCCTGCCTTTGAGATGGACAGATGGCTGGGAAGAGCTTAGTGTTATGAGGTTGCTGGAGACAGATGTTTGGTAGTGCTGATACCTTTACAGAAGAACAAACATCCAAATCTTTGGGGTCCTGTTGCTTCCTGTCTTACAGTGTAGTTGTCAGAGTTGGACATTAAGCACTGACCTAAGGTCATGACTGGATATCTCAGGTACGAGGTCTCTTCAGGGAATCCTTGAACACTGTTCGAATGCCTTTGTTCAAATGAACGGTTGCGTGTGGTGACACAGATGAGGAGCATCATGAGGGAACATCAGCTATGTGCATGGTCAGTGTTGAGGACTCCAGCTGCTGTAGAAGGCCAAAGAATCGGCCATGTTTCACCTGGCTGTGGCAGACAGGTGGCTGGCTGCTTTTACACTTAGGGGTGGAGCAGTTGTCTGCCTGGGTTTTTGTCATACAGAACTGAAGACAGTTCCGTAGTGTGGTGAGTGTGGCTACGTGTGGCACCAGACAAGTCCAGATATTGTGGCCAAGGTTTAGATTTCCTATCTTCTCCACTCTGGCTCTCTCTCCTCTCCTTTTCTGCTCAAGATGGTGATGTTGCCTGTGTAACACTTGCATTACATTCTAGTGTCTTACCTTTGACCACATTTGACAGTAATGAAAGAAAGATGGAATAAATATGGAAACCTTGTATCCGGAGTCGGTCCTGACCTCCGTAGGGCACAAAGCAAATTCTGCTGAGGGGCCGTCATTTCTCGTGTCAAACTTGGAGTGAACACAAGTTTTTCTGATTGTTTTTGCTGCAATGTGGTATTTTTTTCTTTCTGTTTTGTGAAGTATAGTTCTTCTTTGTCATTTAATCCAAAAATTGATGCCTGCTTTAGACATGAAGGGGACGTGAAGGAAGGGCCTTTTTGTAATTTGTGGGGTCCCACATGATTTGCATAGTAATTATTCATTAGTTGAGTTTATAAGTAATTATAATAACTTCATTAACGTTATACTTTGTTGCCTGTTGTTGCATTAATTTTTCAATTTCTGTTTTTAATTTCAGTACATTTCTGGTTGGGGGAGGGGGCATTTTGAGCACATTTGCATATTGGGGGTGATGTCATAACCCAGCCTTGCATTGAACCATAAGATGTTTCCACCCAAATGTCTTATCTTGCATGCATTATATAACGGGTTGAGCGGGTATGATCGCTCATCAGAAATGCACACCAGTATAGTGCAGCAGATAACTGAAACAATTGTGCAAATGGTGATACAAGTACCAAAGTTGGCACAAATACTCCTTAGACATTACTCTTTTGAAAAACTTGAATTTTCAGTAGGCGGCCAGGTAGGGGTCAATTGAAGAATTACACAGGGGTCAAAATGAAAAATGCTCAAATCATTTTGAAAACTACACCACATTATTTGTCTGATCATAAAGATTCCAAAAAGGTATAGTTTGGACTATCTATGACTAAATGATCAGGAGTTATGGGGTAAAAACAGAAAAAATGGTGACAAAGGTCAGTTTCAGTTTGTACAGGGGTCAAAAGTTAAAGTTTCTTCAATTTTGGTAAAACGTTATGCAAATTATTGGTTGAGCTAATAGGATTAATAAGTGGAATAGTTTTGATTGTGTTGCATGTTTGGTCTCCAAAGTAAAGGTCAAACAAGGTCAATGTCCACTGGATTCTATGACATGTGTCATATGTTACCCCGTAACATGATTACTAAGCACGATACATGGTCCAAACCATTGTCACCATTTTTGCTGTTTTTACCCCATAACTCCTGATCATTCAGTTATAGATAGTCCAAACTATTCCTTTTTGGAATATTTACGATCAGACAAATAATGTGGTGTCGTTTTCAAAATGATTTGAGCATTTTTAATTTTGACCCCTGTGTAATTCTTCAACTGACCCCTACCTGGCCGCCTATTGAAAATTCAAGTGGCCAGTTGATTTGTTCAAAAGAGTAATGTCTAAGGAGTATTTGTGCCAACTTTGGTGCTTGTATCACCATTTGCATGATTTTGCTCTAAATATTCTCTTAGCCGCTGCACCAGTACCCCTTTATTGCCCGACATCACACAGCACCATTTATATGAGTCTGCAGCTCACAAGAAGAAGAAACTAACTCAGTATTCTCAGTACAGACATTATGGCAGAAGTAAAGAGACTGAAGGAGATGACGGAGGAAGGAAAGAACAGAAAAACAGAAAATGACCAAACAAAAGGCTGGACAAGAATAAATCTCAGCCTGGCTTTTCCTCATTGTGATTGTTGCTGTCAGACAGATGTCGAGGAGTTCTTGTCGCTGATAGAGGAGTAGTGCGTAGGTAATATTAGGTGGCTCGGTGTGTCTTTTGTTGCTGTACTTACTTGATGTTTGGCTCTTAGCAAGTTGTCAACTCACTTGTTTTTGATCTTATGCCGTCAGCACAATTTGACAGAGGTTTAGCTGCTAACTAGACGTCTCTCGGTGATGTAAGCAAACTTGCTGGATAACATTCAGACATTAGTCCTGCTAATAAGTGCCCTAGCGTCGATTGCTGCATTGCTTGCAATAAGTTTGCATCACTGTGTGCAAGGAGAATCCAGGTTTTATAAGCTTGACTTAGTTCGTTGTCTGTTGGTATTCTTATAATAGCAGCACAGTATGTCAGCTTCAGGTTGTGTTCACTGCTACCATTACTGTCCTGAATTTTGTGCAATGCTTGTGCAAACTTAAGATTGCCATGTGAAGAAGAAAAAAAAAAAAAACCCAAACAGTTGTGAGGATCTTAGCTGATTCCAGATCATTCTGCCTCAACTTGTAAAGTATGTGTGTATAGGCCCTGAAGCCCAGCTGGGTGGTGTTTATCTCCAGTATCTGTGGAGTGAAGCAGACAAGAATCCATGGCTTTCTGTGGATGAGACTCCAGTCCATCGCAGGTTACTTCACAGCTGGGTGGACTAAGACAATGCAGATTAAGTGCATTGTCCAAGGACACAAAGACCAATAGGATTGAAACGCAGGTGTGCATATTGACAAGCCAGCTCCTTATCCACTGAGCTACCTGCTCTCCTCTCAGCTTGCACTCAAAAACTCTAGAGTAACCTAGTTGTAAAAAATAGCAATTCTTGTATAATAGTAACTCCTTGAGGCCCATTGGTAAGAGTGCCCTCCACATATCGTAACACAAACGGGAGCTCATGACTCCCCCTGGAGGGGACACCAGTCCATCACATGTTACTTCCAGAGCCAAGACCAGTACCCATTTACAGATGGGTGGACTGGGACAATGCAAATGAAGTGTCTAGTCCAAGGACACAGACAGGTAGAGTGACTGGGAATCAAACCTACGTCAGTATGTGGATCACACAACTCCTACCCTATGGGAGATATTATGGAGGCATCACAGATCAAGCACTTCAAGCATTTTTTGCTAAAAAAAAAAAAAACTCTGTTTACAGTAACATTTGACCTGATCTTAAACTGAAGAGGCCAGTTTAACCATGACATCCTTCACTTCCACTTCCAAAGACTCAACATGACAACGATAAATGTGGCAAAAAAAGAGAAAATATTATTGAATACAATTGCTTAGCGAGAAAACAGAACAACTTTGAAGATAGTGTTCTTACACATCCAAGAATTTATCATTAACATCAAAGTCTGAGACAGTATGAAAGACAAACAGTCTGCAGTTTTCAGGAATGGTCCAGTTTTATTGGTACTGTGTCGGCCCGTGTCAGTTATTCTGTCAGACGAAGGTGTCGCTGGCTGTTGTCGAATATGAGCCAGAAGGTCTTGTCACTAAGGGCGTGGCTAAGAAAGTGACATCTCACTCAAATGATCTGTAGGGGTCTTGCAGACCAGCAGTCATTAGCATTTTTTTTTGAGTGACTTTGACCTCTGACCTTCTGAGCATACAATCAGTAGCGTTCTTGGCTAACTAACATACATAACAATAAGAGACGTTATTGACATTCATAAGAAATTGTGTTTAAAAATATTTTGAGTGACCTAGACCTTTGACCTTTTAAACAGAATCTCAATAGGGTTCTAGGAGTTGAGATTCCTTACATCCATGCCAAGGGTTTTTTTTTTTTTTTTCGAACAATCAGGCATGTTCAACACACATGGTGACATTCACAAGTTATTACTGTTGAAACAGAATCCAGTGATCTTGACCTTTCATCTTCTGACCCGAAAATCAATAGGCTTTCATGTTAACCATCGTCGAAAACATAACCTCAAAATTTATAGTTGATTAGTCAACAAGCTTTCAGGTTAGTGTGCTTCACCTTAAGGAGGGACAGACAGACAGACAGACAGACAGACAGGCATGAGGTATCCCACAGCCTGTGCAGCATCAGCAGGCTGAAGCTCAAACATTAAATCAAGTTTTTATTTGGTAATAACTAAGATCCATCAACAGAGGGAGCTCATCCATTACTGAAGCTGCATTTCAATACAAAATCTCTTTTGTTGGTCACTCTCGGGGTGTGTGTGTGTGTGTGTGTGTGTGTGTGTGTGTGTGTGTGTGTGTGTGTGTATATATTAACTAACTAAATAAATAAATAGATAATTATATTTTCATGTAAGTATACATATAAAAATTAAAAATGTACAAAATAGAATATTTTCTCCTTGCAGTCACCTGTTACCGAGTTCACTTCCGTTCTTCCTCTGGTGAATGAATGAATGAATGAATAAGTTTTATCCAGCATGCACATAAACAAACCACCAACAAAAGAATCTCTTACTAACAAAACAAATCGAAAAACAGAAGATATGATAACAAAGAAATCAGCCTGTAGAAAAGATGCTTGTCATCAGATTTCATTTTAGAAGGGAATTTCCCGGTCATTATTGACAAATTGCCAAGGTTTATTAATAGTCAATAATATTTTTACTGAAAAACATACTAAACTTATCACAGTCAGTTGATTTTTCCCCTTTAATTTATGAACAATGTTGACAATTTCATTTTCATCTACTTCTCTAATATCCATTGAATCCAAAATAGTATTAATTAATTTGCTGTTATCCATAGAATGCATTTTACAAGATACAATTGAATTTGATACATATTGACCCACGTTAACAAAATAATTATTGAAATCATCTTCAGTAACTTTATTATTCTTTGTGTTTTTTCAGAATCTGTATAAAAATAAGATGGATAATCTTTAACTGCTTATCTCTTGTTAATGATTTCGTTTAAGATCTTGCAGGTGCCTGTAATGTTGGTTTTATTTTTTACCAATAAGTCACAATAATATTGCCTCTTACACAATCGCATGATGTTCATTAATTTATTTTTGTATATCTTATATTTACTTTCAGTCTCCTTAGTTCTAAATTTTACAAACTGCTTGTACAAAATATTTTTCTTTTTCCGTGCATTCTGGAGTCCCTTTGTATACCAAGATTTGTCAGTTTTTGCGTGTTTTCCCTTTTTGGCACAAGGGGACAATATTTATCATACAAATTCATGTTAATAAAAGATTCATATGATTTGTCGATATCGTCATTATAAATATCACACCAATCTTGCTGAATAAAGTCTCTTCTAAGATTCTCAAGGGTAACTTCAGTTAATTTTCTTTTGAAGTGTACAGGTTCTTTTTGATCATATCCATCAACTAAGGCCTGGAAAGCTGCAAAAACCTTCATATGATCGCTGACATCACTAATGAGTATTTCACCTGTTAAATTCCCTGCAGTAGTATTTGTCAATTAATATCAATAAGTGTTGATGTGTTCGTAGTCATCCTGGTTGGATGTGTGATTACTGGAAACAGTCCCATACAAAACACAGAGTTTAGAAATTCAGTTATTTGTAACTGACCATACAGGTTTAAAAAGATCCATATTAAAGTCTCCACAGACAAATAAAATCTTATTTTTCACTGTATTGTACATTGCAGTCAATTTATCCACAAATGTATTCATATTAGATCCTGGAGCTCTGTAAACACAACTTATAATGATAATTTTTTATTTTTTACATTTAATTTCCACAGTGATGCATTCCATGATATTTTCCAAAGAAAATTACGTTTTGTATAATTTCACATTGATGATTTGAAGATACATAAGGCGCCACCCCTCCGCCACAGTTTTGCATCCTGTTAATGGCAAAAAACTAGAGACATTAATCACGAAATGCCCCACGTGCAGTATTATTTTCCATGCAAAGTGCAGTAATATGTACTTGTATGGTCTGGGTATTTGGTTGAAACCTTATGTGTTTGATGTAAACTGGGATATACAATGAAAAAATTGGAGATTGGCATCATACTTATTTCAAGGATGTGACAAACAGTGACCATATAAAGTCGGTCACGGTCACCAGCTTTCAAAACAAATGCAACCACTGGTGACCTTGAAACGGAGGTCAAGGTCACCGGCCTTCGAACCCATGCAAAGTACTCCTCCAAGGCATGTACCCACCAAGTATGAAGTGTTGTGTGGCCGCTAGAAGAGGAGGTACTGCTGGCCCACCACCAGAGGGCGTCCTGCATGAATGGCGGGCTTCAGGCACGAGAGGGCGCCGCCACCTCACGGGTGCAGCTGGAGATGACAGCTGTCCCTCATCACCATCTGACAGCTGTCCCTCATCATCATCACCATCACCATCACTATAAAAGCCGGGCAGCAACTCCACCTCGCTGCGGAGAAATCAGTCTACCTACCAGGTAAACCTCTCTGCAGTTTTGGTGCAGATCGCACAGTGTTTTCTTGATTGCCTTGCAGGCGTTCCTGGACCTTTCCTCAGCTGGAGGCTGGGATTGCAGATCCAACAGGAGACGACGTACCTCTCTCCTCACGGATAACTAGTGTCAGGACCTGCACGTAGTTGTTTGGAGGTGGTGGTGTTTTGCCCTCCGGACGGAACTGTTTACTGACTGTTTACTGGGTGTGTGCACACACACCTACCATTAACTGTTTCTGCTTCCTGCCAGCTGGAGACGGTGGCCACCTGGGGACTCAGGACTTGGCGGCTCCGGTGTGTTCCAGATCCATTGGCAGCGGAAATTGTGTGGGACCCGGCTCTTCTCTGGACAGACGTCTTCTATCCTTGAGCCTGCCCACACGTCACCATAGTACATTGTTTAACTCCAAAGACTGTGATTGTTTGTATCTCGTTGTCCTTGTCCATTCATTTACGCCCCCTGTTGTGGGTCCGTGTCACGACACTTTCCCAACATGAAGTTTCTACAAGCAAAAGGTGCCGAGCTACGTTGTGGCAAAGGATTTGACAGTTGTGACCACTGGTGACCTTGAAAAGTAGGTCAAGGTCACTGGCCTTTCGAACCCATGTGAAATACTCCTCCAAGGCATGCACCCACCAAATATGAAGTTTCTGCAAGCAATAGATACAGGGCTACTTTGCGGCAAAGGATTTGACAGTTGTGACCACTGGTGACCTTCAAAAGTAAGTCGAGGTCACCAGCCTTCAAACCCATGTGAAGTACTCCGTCAAGGCATGTACCCACCAAATATGATGTTTCTGTGAGCAATAGGAGTGTAGCTACGTTGTGGCGAAGGATTTGACAGTTGTGACCACTGGTGACCTTGAAAAGTAGGTCAAGATCAACGGCCTTTGAATCCATGTGAAGTACTCCTCCAAGGCATGTACCCACCAAATATGAAGTTTCTGTGAGCAATAGGTGCCAAGCTACATTGTGGCGAAGGATTTGACAGTTGTGACCACTGGTGACCTTCAAAAGTAAGTCAAGGTCACTGGCCTTCGAACCCATGCGAAGTATTCCTCCAAGGCATGTACCCACCAAAATTTTAAGTTTCTGCGAGCAATAGGTACGAAGCTATGTTGCGGTGAAGGATTTGACAGTTGTGACCACTGGTGACCTTGAAAAGTAGGTCAAGGTCACCACCCAGGAGCAATAAGTGCTGAATTATGTTGCGGTGAATGAATTACAGACGGACGGACGGACGGACGGACGGACGGACAGACGTACGTACGTACGTACGACAGACGAACTGACAGATGGACTGATGGCCGGACAACCCGGATGCTATATGCCCCGTCTTGCGGGGCATAAAAAAATCATATCCCTCAATCTGCACAGCGTCAACTAGCTCCTTTCTCAACCAAGTCTCAGTAGTTGCAATAACTGAGAAATGTTCATTAGACATTCCTGTAAAAAAATTTGCAAGAAGACTTCTACTATTAAAATGTATAAAGGTGAAAGTCCCATTTGTAATAGGATAATCCTTCAATTGTTCTTCAGTAAATTAGCTACTCTGATGACTAATATTTTCAAGAAAAAAACAATCAGCCGCCCTGCTCCTGGAGGTCATCCGTCCCGCTCCTGGAGGTCACCTGTCCCGCTCCTGGAAGTCACCTGTCCTGCTCCTGGAAGTTATCTGTCCTGGTCCTGGAGCTCACTCGTCCCGCTGCTGGAGGTCATCCTTCCTGCTCCTGGAGGTTGCAGATCATAGGTGACAATTGTGTACAATTCCAGCTGAATAAGTATATTGGTTCAGAAAACATATCAAATAAACTTGCAAATTTGTACCATATGTGTGTTCATTTTCGATACCTGTTCATTCCATTTAAGCATCATGGGGAAGCTGGAGCCTATCGCACCTGTCACTGGGCACATGCTGTAGGTCGACAGTCTATCACAGGACAATATCTATGTAGCGACTGCACTCTGCATTGTGTTGTTATGACTCCGCCCATTCGCTCCCCTCGGCACGCAAACTCACGATCCTTGGCATGGGAGTTGGACTCTCTAACCAGAAAGCTAAAACCCAGGACTCTGGCCTTGTGATCAGAGAATCCTTTTGAGCGGTTGGGAGTGAGGTTTACTAACTACATATGCACAGCGACACCTGCTATCCTCCGTTACATATAGACTCAATTTAAAGTTTCCTATTCACCTAACCTGCATACCTTCAGAAGTGGGAAGAAACTGGCGCATCCAGAGGGAATCCATGCAAACATGGGGACAACATGCGAACTCCAGACCGGAAGCAATCCCAGGACCTTCTGGCTGTGAGGTACCCCACCCAACTGAGCTCACAGAAAATTAAGACTACATCAGGGCAGACCTGGGACCACTCTGAAGGCATGGCCACAGGTTTGACCAGCATTTTGTGCTCTGATCTGATCTTCTGACCCATATTATCTTCCTGATAATGTGCAAAACAATCCTTTTAATGTTTAAGTGAAACCCCAGTGAATTCTGCATATACAAACAGGAGTACAACCCCTGGCAATAATTATGGAATCACCGGCCTCGGAGGATGTTTATTCACTTGTTTAATTTTATAGAAAAAAAGCAGATCACAGACATGACACAAAACTAAAGTCATTTCAAATGGCAACTTTCTGGCTTTAAGAAACACTATAAGAAATCAGGAAAAATAATTGTGGCAGTCAGTAACGGTTACTTTTTTAGACCAAGCAGAGGGAAAAAAATATGGACTCACTCAATTCTGAGGAATAAATTATGGAATCACCCTGTAAATTTTCATCCCCAAAACTAACACCTGCATCAAATCAGATCTGCTCGTTAGTCTGCATCTAAAAAGGAGTGATCACACCTTGGAGAGCTGTTGCACCAAGTGGATTGACATGAATCATGGCTCCAACACGAGAGATGTCAATTGAAACAAATCAAACTGTTGTGTGGGCCGCTGAAGAGGAGGTACTGCTGGCCCACCACCACCAGAGGGCGCCCTGCCTGGAGTGCGGGCTCCAGGCACCAGAGGGCGCTGCCGCCACACAGGAGCAGCCAGGGTGACAGCTGTCACCCATCACCTGAGACAGCTGACAGCAATCATCAGAGGGGTATATCAGCAGGACGGCAACTCCACCTCATTGCCGAGATATCGTTTCTACCGAGGAGGTAACGTATCCAGCCGACTATATCAACCTTGAATACTTTTTGCCTTTATACAGAGAGAGAGAAGAGCAGCAGGAGACAGTGTTGGATAAGTACTCACACTCCTGCACTTCAGTGTTTACTTGACGAGAGGGGGAGGTGGTGTTACCACCGTCCGTGTTGCTGGGTGCAGTGCACCCACCTCTGACTGTTTTTGTTCCTCGCCAGCAGTACCAGATCCGACAAGCGGAGGCAGTGGTCACCTGGGAGTTCGGGACTTGGCGGCTCCAGTATTCCCGGGGTTCGGTGGCGGTGGAAATCGAGTGGTTCCGGTTCGACTTGGACAGATGTCTCCTACCTTCGAGCCTGCCCACACGACACCATTGGAATTCGGCTTGTTCCCGAAATTGTAATCTGTTGTGTTTGTTGTGCGAGTTTCACAACAGTAAAGCTTTGTTATTTGACTTACTCCATTGTCCGTTCATTTGCGCCCCCTGTTGTGGGTCCGTGTTCCTACACTTTCACAACACAAACTCTTAAAAGAGGGTAAATCATCACACAATGTTGCAAAAGATGTTGGTTGTTCACAGTCAGCTGTGTCTAAACTCTGGACCAAATACAAACAATATGGGAAGGTTGTTAAAGGCAAACATACTGGTAGACCAAGGAAGACATCAAAGCGTCAAGACAGAAAACTTAAAGCAATATGTCTCAAAAATCGAAAATGCACAACAAAACAAATGAGGAACGAATCGGAGGAAACTGGAGTCAACGTCTGTGACCGAGCTATAAGCAACCGCCTAAAGGAAATGGGATTTACATACAGAAAAGCTAAACGAAAGCCATCATTAACACCTAAACAGAAAAAAACAAGGTTACAATGGGCTAAGGAAAAGAAATCGTGGACTGTGGATGACTGGATGAAAGTCATATTCAGTGATGAATCTCGAATCTGCATTGGGCAAGGTGATGATGCTGGAACTTTTGTTTGGTGCCATTCCAATGAGATTTATAAAGATGGCTGCCTGAAGAGAACATGTAAATTTCCACAGTCACTGATGATATGGGGCTGCATGTCAGGTAAAGGCACTGGGGAGATGGCTGTCATTACATCATCAATAAATGCACAAGTTTACATTGATATTTTTACTTTATATTTACTTGATATTTGATACTTTTCTTATCCCATCAATTGAAAGGATGTTTGGGGATGATGAAATCATTTTTCAAGATGATAATGCATCTTGCCATAGAGCAAAAACTGTGAAAACATTCCTTGCAAAAAGACACATAGGGTCAATGTCATGGCCTGCAAATAGTCCGGATCTTAATCCAACTGAAAATCTTTGGTGGAAGTTGAAGAAAATGGTCCATGACAAGACTCCGACCTGCAAAGCTGATCTGGCAACAGCAACCAGAGAAAGTTGGAGCCAGATTGAAGAAGAGTACTGTTTGTCACTCATTAAGTCCATGCCTCAGAGACTGCAAGCTGTTATAAAAGCCAAAGGTGGTGCAACAAAATACTAGTGATGTGTTGGAGCATTCTTTTGTTTTTCATGATTCCATAATTTTTTCCTCAGAATTGAGTGAGTCTGTATTTTTTTCCCCTCTGCTTGGTCTAAAAAAGTAACCGTTACTGACTGCCACAATTTTTTTTTTCCTGATTTCTTATAGTGTTTCTTAAAGCCAGAAAGTTGCCATTTGAAATGACTTTAGTTTTGTGTCATGTCTGTGATCTACTTTTTTTTCTACAAAATTAAACAACTGAATGAACATCCTACGAGGCCGGTGATTCCATAATTTTTGCCAGGGGTTGTATAAATACGGAGCTCTCCATAATTATGAGAAAAGATCTCATCATTATGAGAAAAAAATCTTGTAATTACGAGATCAGGATAGATCGTAGAGAAGCTTGAATCTTCGACTGGACTGGGTTGCTTGACGCGAGGACGTTTCGCTTCAAATCGCAGAAGCTTCCTCAGCTAAAATTCTTGCTCTGGTAGTCTGACTTCTGTCTTGACTCTTGTAGAGAAGAACAAACAGAAGCCACAAAAGCTGGAGTTTTAATCCTAACCAGACCCCTCCTACCGAGAGGCAGACTGCTATTGGCTAGTGGCTAAACAATTGCTTTAATTAGCACCTATTGTGCTCTACTTAGCACCCTCCTAAGGGTAGCTGTCCCTCCTAACGATGGGACTGAGGGCTCTCCTGACGGCTCTCCTAACACTTCTCCTGATGATGTGAATGACTCATTACCATGAACAAAATACTGAAACTGCTTTGACTTGAGATCAGGATAGATCCTGGTAATTCCGAGATTTTTTTTCTCGTAATTATGAGATCAGCGGTTGAATTTTTTTTTATCCAGTGAATGCAATACGCTTCCATACATTTGCACCTTAAAAGTAAAAAGTATTTGGTTACCAATGAGGCAGTTCCTGCATCCTGGTGTCATATTTCTGCTGCGGGTCCTTGATTTTTATTCTGAAAGTATTACCGGCGATGGCCAGAGTTTTATTTTGACTGCCGGAAGTCCCGCGCGGTGTGTTGTTGTCTGACTTGAGCAGCAGGTCAGCTGACCGCCTGCTGCCACTTAGCGCTCGGCTGCAGACAGCTAGCAGCTTCTAGCAGCAGCCCCGCTGTCACAACGGGCTGGGTTATGTTTCCAGGACCCACAGACGTGGACGGAGGTCTGTTTACCACCGACACATGGCGGCAGAAATTCAGCCCCAGCCGCAGACGAGGAAACCCGGCCTGCTCAACAAAATCGAGGCTTTCCAGGACGTTGTGAACTCGGCGGTGATCATTCCCAAAGAGGACGGTGTGATCAGCGTGTCCGAGGACAGGTGAGCTCCGTACCGAGCATCAGCACAACTACTGTCTTTCTGCACACGCGTTCCTTTCTTATTTAAACCCTCTCTATGTGCAACACGTTTATTTAAATTAAAATCGATTAAAAACGTCTGTGGTCAGTGCCAGCTGTCACTTGAAAGCATCAACATTACGCACCATGAACAGAAGCTAATAATTTGCAATATAATTTATTAGCTGTGGAGCATAAAAAAATAATCTTATCGACCAGCTACCTGGGATTTGTATTAACTAGTTAGTACATGTTCAATCAGTAGTTTACCTCCAAAACAAGAGGCATCTGCATCCCTGTGTGGCATTGGCATGTAGTGGCACCTCAGTGACACCTTACTGGCTGACTGTGGCACATTAGTAGTTCCTTAGTGGAAACCTATGACACCTCAGTAAAACCTCAGTGGCAACACGTGGTAGAGTTGGGCGGATCGATCCCAATATCAATAATATCGATACCAACGCTGGTATTGATATTGAACGATTCTTGTGTAAAAAGATCGATACTCAAGCTTTTTTCTCTCCCGCACGCACTGACTGCTGCGCACGCAGATTCATCAAAGTCTACTCTCTGTCTGTAAGAGCATCGCTGCTCTGTCATACAACACGGAGCAGCGCACCCTTGTATTGTGGTTTGTCAGCCCTCTACCTCAGGAGATTTTGTTTTAAGTTGTGTTGAGTGATCTTTTTTTTTTTTTTTTAACAAAAATGTTAATTGTGATGATAAAATATTTTGTTGTCACGTACAATGTTTGGCAAAATTCTATTCTAGGTCTTTTGGATCCTTTGCATCTCTGAAGCTTAAATATGAAAAAAGTATTGTATCGATATCGGTGATACTGGGTCTGTATTTACTTGGCACTCGGTCAGGTTTCCTGTTTAGATTTCACAACAGGTAGTTTCTGATGAATGTTGGGCAACCATGTTTTTTCCTTAAAAACAAACAAACATCCATCCATTTTCTTCCGCTTTATCAAACACAAGCAATTTTATGCAGTAATTATGAAAAAGTAAAGTGTGTTAAGCTGTTCTGCTGACAGATTCAATCACAGGTATTTCAGTTTGGAAGCCTGTGCCTTAACCCAGAGGCTACCAGAGTCTGCTGGATTGTTCTCCTGCATATTTTCTGTGTGTAACTATCGGTGTCAGTTGCAACTCGTCACTATGCTGCTGCTTTGAAGTCTGAACAAAAAGTGAGTAATTAAGATAAAAGATAATTATAGATAATAATTATGCCGCTATCTGACCCTGTCGTCCCCCTCCGACAGTCTTAAGGACGCCCCGACGATCATGATGGCTCTGAAGATATTCTTATCGGATATTCCTGCTGTGTGGGGTGTGTTAAGAGCGCTGGAGTCTGCTCGGAAGGACGTCGAGACATGTTGGATTATCTTGGCCCGATATCCCAGTGTGTGCAGTGTGCCCCGAGCACAAACGAGCACACAGCCTGTTGAACGTGATGTGTAGCCAATCAGAAAACGAGGTGACGGAAGCACGGAGGAGAATCCAAAATTGTTTACTCCAAAGTCACGTTTGATCTCAAGAGATTTTGTGAGATTTCCTGTCTGGCCTGGAAATGTTCATGAGTGAAATCTCTTCGTGTGTACTGTATTGTCTTTACCATGTGGCTTCACACCACACACTGTATGACCATGATTTTTTTTTTTTATCACCATGTGTGGGGTCTATCAGGTGTTGAAATCCTACCGACAATTTTAAAATCTTGCCGTGTGAACCAGGCATAAGCAGTATTGTGATAACATCACTAAAACAGCATGAAATGCTGGTAATGTGCACATATTTATTATATGGGCACAGTGGATATGCATTGCTCCTTCAATGTCTTTCATGTTGATGATTACTTTTTTGCTGTAAAAATCAAACAGATTCAGCTGAATTGTGAACATTTTTCTGCAACATGGATTCAGAATTCAATCAATCAATCAATTTTATTTATATAGCGCCAAATCACAACAAACAGTTGCCCCAAGGCACTTTATATTGTAAGGCAAGGCCATACAATAATTACGTAAAAACCCCAATGGTCAAAACGACCCCCTGTGAGCAACACTTGGCGACAGTGGAAAGGAAAAACTCCCTTTTAACAGGAAGAAACCTCCAGCAGAACCAGGCTCAGGGAGGGGCAGTCTTCTGCTGGGACTGGTTGGGGCTGAGGGAGAGAACCAGGAAAAAGACATACTGTGGAGGGGAGCAGAGATCAATCACTAACGATTAAATGCAGAGTGGTGCATACAGAGCAAAAGGAGAAAGAAACACTCAGTGCATCATGGGAACCCCCCAGCAGTCTAAGTCTATAGCAGCATAACTAAGGGATGGTTCAGGGTCACCTGATCCAGCCCTAACTATAAGCTTTAGCAAAAAGGAAAGTTTTAAGCCTAATCTTAAAAGTGGAGAGGGTGTCTGTCTCCCTGATCTGAATTGGGAGCTGGTTCCACAGGAGAGGAGCCTGAAAGCTGAAGGCTCTGCCTTCCATTCTACTCTTACAAACCCTAGGAACTACAAGTAAGCCTGCAGTCTGAGAGCAAAGCGCTCTATTGGGGTGATATGGTACTATGAGGTCCCTAAGATAAGATGGGACCTGATTATTCAAAACCTTATAAGTAAGAAGAAGAATTTTAAATTCTATTCTAGAATTAACAGGAAGCCAATGAAGAGAGGCCAATATGGGTGAGATATGCTCTCTCCTTCTAGTCCCCGTTAGTACTCTAGCTGCAGCATTTTGAATTAACTGAAGGCTTTTCAGGGAACTTTTAGGACAACCTGATAATAATGAATTACAATAGTCCAGCCTAGAGGAAATAAATGCATGAATTAGTTTTTCAGCATCACTCTGAGACAAGACCTTTCTAATTTTAGAGATATTGCGTAAATGCAAAAAAGCAGTCCTACATATTTGTTTAATATGCGCTTTGAATGACATATCCTGATCAAAAATGACTCCAAGATTTCTCACAGTATTACTAGAGGTCAGGGTAATGCCATCCACAGTAAGGATCTGGTTAGACACTATGTTTCTAAGATTTGTGGGGCCAAGTACAATAACTTCAGTTTTATCTGAGTTTAAAAGCAGGAAATTAGAGGTCATCCATGTCTTTATGTCTGTAAGACAATCCTGCAGTTTAGCTAATTGGTGTGTGTCCTCTGGCTTCATGGAGAGATAAAGCTGGGTATCATCTGCGTAACAATGAAAATTTGAGCAATGCCATCTAATAATACTGCCTAAGGGAAGCATGTATAAAGTGAATAAAATTGGTCCTAGCACAGAACCTTGTGGAACTCCATAATTAACCTTAGTCTGTGAAGAAGATTCCCCATTTACATGAACAAATTGTAATCTATTAGATAAATATGATTCAAACCACCGCAGCGCAGTGCCTTTAATACCTATGGCATGTTCTAATCTCTGTAATAAAATTTTATGGTCAACAGTATCAAAAGCAGCACTGAGGTCTAACAGAACAAGCACAGAGATGAGTCCACTGTCTGAGGCCATAAGAAGATCATTTGTAACCTTCACTAATGCTGTTTCTGTACTATGATGAATTCTAAAACCTGACTGAAACTCTTCAAATAGACCATTCCTCTGCAGATGATCAGTTAGCTGTTTTACAACTACCCTTTCAAGAATTTTTGAGAGAAAAGGAAGGTTGGAGATTGGCCTATAATTAGCTAAGATAGCTGGGTCAAGTGATGGCTTTTTAAGTAATGGTTTAATTACTGCCACCTTAAAAGCCTGTGGTACATAGCCAACTAATAAAGATAGATTGATCATATTTAAGATCGAAGCATTAAATAATGGTAGGGCTTCCTTGAGCAGGTAGGTAGGTAGGACCCCATTCCTTGGTAGGAATGGGGTCTAATAGACTTGGTAGGAATGGGGTCTAATAGACATGTTGCTGGTTTGGATGAAGTAACTAATGAAAATAACTCAGACAGAACAATCTGAGAGAGAGTCTAACCAAATACCGGCATCACTGAAAGCAGCCAAAGATAACGATACGTCTTTGGGATGGTTATGAGTAATTTTTTCTCTAATAGTTAAAATTTTATTAGCAAAGAAAGTCATGAAGTCATTACTCGTTAACGTTCAAGGAATACTCGGCTCAATAGAGCTCTGACTCTTTGTCAGCCTGGCTACAGTGCTGAAAAGAAACCTGGGGTTGTTCTTATTTTCTTCAATTAGTGATGAGTAGAAAGATGTCCTAGCTTTACGGAGGGCTTTTTTATAGAGCAACAGACTCTTTTTCCAGGCTAAGTGAAGATCTTCTAAATTAGTGAGACGCCATTTCCTCTCCAACTTATGGGTTATCTGCTTTAAGCTGCGAGTTTGTGAGTTATACCATGGAGTCAGGCACTTCTGATTTAAAGCTCTCTTTTTCAGAGGAGCTACAGCATCCAAAGTTGTCTTCAATGAGGATGTAAAACTATTGACGAGATACTCTATCTCACTTACAGAGTTTAGGTAGCTACTCTGCACTGTGTTGGTATATGGCATTAGAGAACATAAAGAAGGAATCATATCCTTAAACCTAGTTACAGCGCTTTCTGAAAGACTTCTAGTGTAATGAAAGTTATTCCCCACTGCTGGGTAGTCCATCAGAGTAAATGTAAATGTTATTAAGAAATGATCAGACAGAAGGGAGTTTTCAGGGAATACTGTTAAGTCTTCAATTTCCATACCATAAATCAGAACAAGATCTAAGATATGATTAAAGTGGTGGGTGGACTCATTTACATTTTGAGCAAAGCCAATTGAGTCTAATAATAGATTAAATGCAGTGTTGAGGCTGTCATTCTCAGCATCTGTGTGGATGTTAAAATCGCCCACTATAATTATCTGAGCTAAGCACTAAGTCAGACAAAAGGTCTGAAAATTCACAGAGAAACTCACAGTAACGACCAGGTGGACGATAGATAATAACAAATAAAACTGGTTTTTGGGACTTCCAATTTGGATGGACAAGACTAAGAGTCAAGCTTTCAAATGAATTAAAGCTCTGTCTGGGTTTTTGATTAATTAATAAGCTGGAATGGAAGATTGCTGCTAATCCTCCGCCTCGGCCCGTGCTACGAGCATTCTGGCAGTTAGTGTGACTCGGGGGTGTTGACTCATTTAAACTAACATATTCATCCTGCTGTAACCAGGTTTCTGTCAGGCAGAATAAATCAATATGTTGATCAATTATTATATCATTTACTAACAGGGACTTAGAAGAGAGAGACCTAATGTTTAATAGACCACATTTAACTGTTTTAGTCTGTGGTGCAGTTGAAGGTGCTATATTATTTTTTCTTTTTGAATTTTTATGCTTAAATAGATTTTTGCTGGTTATTGGTGGTCTGGGAGCAGGCACCGTCTCTACGGGGATGGGGTAATGAGGGGATGGCAGGGGGAGAGAAGCTGCAGAGAGGTGTGTAAGACTACAACTCTGCTTCCTGGTCCCAACCCTGGATAGTCACGGTTTGGAGGATTTAAGAAAATTGGCCAGATTTCTAGAAATGAGAGCTGCTCCATCCAAAGTGGGATGGATGCCGTCTCTCCTAACAAGACCAGGTTTTCCCCAGAAGCTTTGCCAATTATCTATGAAGCCCACCTCATTTTTTGGACACCACTCGAACATGCGGCTAAACATGTCACTCCCGGTCCGATTGGGGAGGGGCCCAGAGAAAACTACAGAGTCCGACATTGTTTTTGCAAGTTACACACCGATTCAGTGTTAATTTTAGTGACCTCCGATTGGCGTAACTGGGTGTCATTACTGCCGACGTGAATTACAATCTTACCAAATTTACGCTTAGCCTTAGCCAGCAGTTTCAAATTTCCTTCAATGTCGCCTGCTCTGGCCCCCGGAAGACAATTGATTATGGTTGCTGGTGTCGCTAACTTCACATTTCTCAAAACAGAGTCGCCAATAACCAGAGTTTGATCCTCGGCGGGTGTGTCGTCGAGTGGGGAAAAGTGGTTAGAAATGTGAACGGGTTGGTGGTGTACACGGGACTTCTGTTTAGAACTACGCTTCCTCCTCACAGTCACCCAGTCGGCCTGCTTTTACGGCTGTTCGGGATCTGCCAGAGGGAAACTAACGGCGGCTAAGCTACCTTGGTCCGCACCGACTACAGGGGCCTGGCTAGCTGTAGAATTTTCCACGGTGCGGAGCCGAGTCTCCAATTCGCCCCGCCTGGCCTCCAAAGCTATGAATAAGCTACACTTATTACAAGTACCATTACAGCTAAAGGAGGCCGAGGAATAACTAAACATTTCACACCCAGAGCAGAAAAGTGCAGGAGACAGGAGAAGCCACCATGCTAAACCGGCTAAGAGCTAGTAGCTGCGCTAAGCTAGCGGATTCCTAAAAACACACAAAGTGAATAATGTGTAAATAATTTAGAGGTGATTCAGCAGAGGGAGTGCTTTAGTTAAGGCACGTGAAGATTACACTGTGAAACAAATCGTTATCTAGGTAACTAGATCAGTCTAACTGCGCAGATTAAACAGCTAACAGATACAGCAAAAGGCCGCTGTACTCCGGAACAGGAAGTGATACAATACCGCAGTGAGAGCCAACCACCAGTAGAGGCCTGAACACAATCATTGAAGGCCAAAGAAGGGATGAGCACCAACACACAGAGCAGTGGATTGCAACAATTACAGGGGTAATTGTTGCAATCCCTGTGATCACCGTTTCCTTGCCAGAGTGGAAACAGTGGAATGGGATGATACCTGTCTTCCAGATTTAAAGTCAGGCAATAACAGGAGAACAGTATCTTCATCGGCATTTGCCGCCAATGCAGCAGATTTCTGGAGTTTTTGCATGGAGGTGTTTGATGGACTTTGTGATCTCACCAGCATTTGGTGGTTCACAGATGGCTGGAGAATCAGCCACAAGAATCCTGGCACTGGAGATGTTTGATACCCCAGCAAGAGGATCATGCTTATACAGCTGCTCAGTGTAGCCAGTCCAATGTGACATTACAGCAGAGGCATCTGTCGGCTGTAGGTTTGGAGGAAAAAAGTCCTGTGAGTTCTCTTAAGCATGCTTAAGGTGTTCTGACACTTGCACGACTTTGATCCGTGCACTTGGACACACTCTGTCGTGCAGCAGAGTAAACTCATCACAAATTGTTGTCAACCGTTGTAACCTATGTGCGGTGCGGCTTCATGCACGTGCACAAACAAAATTTAGAAATGTTCAAAATCTCCATGACGCATGAATAATGTGAACGTCACGTGAACATTGCGCAAACAATTAAAAAACACTGTGTGTGAGTGTGAGGGATTGTGTCAGCGCACTGCAACACAGTGCAGTTCGTCTTATCAACTGCAATGAGATATTAAATCTATCATAAACACATAAACACACTTTCACAGCTCCTCATAAGAAGGAATGAACATGCAACTGTTTTACCAAGCTATTACAATATAAACATTATAAATAATTACCTTTTAGACTGTTCCTAATGTTTTCTCCACCTCATGAAGAGAGAGAGAGAGAGAAAAAGCAAATGAAACGGTCCTCTGTGCATCCGGAAGCGATTAAAGGTGTTTTCAACAGCCAACTCTGAGGGAAAATGGTTAATCCTCTATGAAATAATTATTTTATATACGCAGTGTCCAGCGCATAAAGTGCAGCGTCCATCCGAACAAAGCACGGCATCCAGTTGGGAAAATGGGGTGGGATTGTCACAAAGAAGTGCATGCAAGTGCGCGGATCAAAGTCATGCAAGTGTCAGGGCACCTTAAGGATCACTAGACCACAGAGGATGAATCGCATATTCCTCGAACAAACAAAGGTGTCAAGTTCGTTACACTTTTTAGGTATCTATACTTTACTCCTTTACTTATTTTTCTGCCTACTTCTGACTTCTACTCATTACATTTTCACAAAAGTATCTGTACTTTCTATTCCTTACATTTTTAAAACAAACAGCCTCGTTACTCTTGGCTTCAGTTTAATGTTTATATATATATATTTCACATCATGTGCGCCTGTAATCAACTTTTCTGCAACACGGCTTTGCTTTGAACCGTGAACCAATCCAAGCAGTGGTTCGCAGATTGAAGCAATGCTTCGACCTATTGCTTCGTGCATTATTTCTTTCTTTCGCTTAATTTTCCCCCGCTAAAACCCTAAAGAGCATACTTCTGTGAGTATTATTTACCTTTTCTATGTTAAACCGACCTGTTATGGTCTTCTGAAACAGTTGATAGATGTATTTTATAACTTAAAAACGGGAGCAACGCTAACGCGTTAGCATGTCTATGGCATTTTCAATGTTAAAAGTTAGCATTAAGCAGCTCTCATCACGTTCGGGTGCATTTGTTTTCAAATTGTAATATTTCTTAAATTTATTTTTGTTTATATATCAATAATCTAATGATTATTATGTACAATTTTTTGAGAAAGAGGCAAAAAGAACCTGAATAGAAACACAACAGAAAATATAAAAGCAACTAACAATGAACATACATAAATAAATACATACATACATAAATAAGTGTTTCCTGTGAACACCTAGTGACTCTTACACCTCCACTTCATCCCTGTCTTATTTAATGACAATTTGTTTCGGTCAAACCATATTTTCAATGTATTAATTTCTTCAGTGATTTCCTCCAGAACTATCTGCCAAACTTTTTTTTCTGTTTTTCTGTAATTGTTGTATGGCTCTTGCCTTACAATATAAAGCGCCTTGGGGTGACTGTTTGTTGTGACTTGGCACTATATAAATAAATAAATAAATTTTGATTTGATTTGATATTCCGTTTGTTAGCTTACAAGCTATAGTTACGTTGCGCTAGATGAATTGTTTTCGGTTTAGATTGAGTCAGATTTATTTTCAGTCAGTTTTAGATTGTTTCAGGTAGGTTTTCCTGGAGCTCCACTCACTTTGGTTTTGACTAGGTTGGCTTTGTGTTTTTGTTGTTATTGTTTTACAACACAGATATTGTTTATTCAAGTATGGCAGTGGTAGGTCCATGACCTATACGGGATCTAGGCGCTCCCGCCATCACAAGCCTCCCTGCTGACTGGGTTATAGCCGTGAGTAGATGGGACTCATGAGCCCTGTTAAGGCAGTCCACCTAGGGGAAGGAAAACCCTGATGTTAAACCCCCAGCCTGGGTTACTGCCCCCGTGGCTCCGAGGAAGGTTCTTTAGCCAGAGGGTAGGAGAAGGTCACTCTGATGTAAAACCTACAGCCTGGTGGTCGCCACAGCCGTCTCAGCTTGTCTGTGCCACTGTGGAGTGCCACCTTGCCTAAAGAGTGGAATTGGTGTGCGCGAGCTGATCCCCACTTTAAGCAATGAGCGCAGGCGGGAAGGAAAGCCCTGCAGCGATGGGAACAGGTGAAAACAGCAGGTTCATGATGGCACTGGGAGCTGCAGTCTCGATCCTGCATGCAGGCGGCTCAGGAGCTATGGTCGTTTGATTGCTGACCCGAGACAACAGCATCATCCGGCAGGGCCCTGGGTGACCAAGCAGCCCTGTTTAGGGATAGCCCTGCTTGCTCCACATGGAGACAGACGTAGAAAAGGTGGTCTAAACATGGCTTGTCTCACTAGACCCGGTTGGCTCACCGCTGCCAACGGGCATCACTACATGCAGTGTGAAAAGTAAAACAAAGAACCTGAAAATTGCGTGCTGGAATGTACGCACAATGATGGACTCAGACAATAGCGATCGTCCTCGAAGACGCTCAGCCTTAGTCACCAAAGAGCTAGCAAGGCTTGACATAGACATTGCTGCACTCAGCGAGGTGCGCTTTGCAGACCAAGGGTCGCTCACAGAGGAAGGCACAGGCTACACACTTTTCTGGTCAGGGAAGGCTAAAGAAGATCGTCGACTCTCAGGGGTCGGGTTCATGATTAAGAGCGCCATAGCACATAGGTTACACAGTTTGCCAGTTGGACTTTCTGACCGACTCATGTCACTCTGGCTCCCCATCAACAACAAGGATTTTGCCACTATTGTTAGTGTGTATGCCCCAACCATGCAGGCCGACATCAGAGTTAAGGAGGCTTTCTATAGCGATCTGCACAACCTTCTGTAGCACGTCGACACCCATGACAAGCTCCTCATCATGGGAGATTTCAATGCCAGAGTGGGCCGCGACTCTGATGTATGGAAGGACGTGCTAGGGAAACATGGCATAGGCAACTGTAACGACAATGGCCGCCTGCTGCTGGAGTTCTGCTCTGCACATGAGTTGACGATCACCAACAGCCTGTTCCAACAGAAAGAGAGATTCAAAGCAACCTGGAGACACCCACGCTCCAAACACTGGCACCTTCTGGACTATGTTCTGACGCGACAGCGTGATAGAAGAGATGTACTACATACCAGGGTGATGCCTAGCGCGGATTCCTATACGGATCATCACTTGGTCCATTCCAAGATTGCTTTCACTTTCAAGCCCCCTCCTAAGAAGAAAGGCCCACAGTTTAAGAAGCTACAAGTCCACAAGCTGCAAGACATAGACATAAAAATGGACTTCCAGGCCAAACTAGAGGAGAGACTGGGTGGAGAAGAAGGCCTGCCTGATGACCCTGAACAACAGTGGATGAGATTAAAGACCATCCTTCAGGAGACGGCAGCAGAAGTAGTGGGCTTCTCAGCCAGGAAAAATAAAGACTGGTTTGATGAGTCTGATGCACAGATCCAGGAACCACTAGAAAAGAAACGTGCATGCCACAAGACTCTTTAGCTAAACCTGATGACCACTCTGCCAAGACAGCTTACAGAAATGCCTGCTCCACACTGCAAAGCAAGCTCCGCATACTGCAGAACGACTGGTGGCTAGCTTTTGCGGAGAAGACACAACATGCCGATGCCGGAGACATGCGCTCCTTTTATGAAGCCCTTAAGACCATCCATGGGCCAGCACATCAAGTGCAAGCACCCCTGCGCTCCTCAGACGGCTCCACCCTTCTGACGGACAAGGAAACCATTATGCAGCATTGGTCAGAACACTTTGAAAACCTCTTCAGTGACAAGTGCACTGTGCAAGAGTCATCAGTTGAGAAGATTCCCCAGGTGGAGGTGAAATGGGAACTTTATGACCCCCCAACACTTGAAGAGATCCGAAAGGCCACCACGCAGCTGAATCCAGGGAAGTCTCCTGGCATAGATGGCATTCCAGCAGAGGTGTACCAAAATGGATGTGAGGCAGTCCTCGACAAGCTTCAGATTCTCTTCTCCAGTTGCTGGGAAAAGGAAATGGTTCCACATGACCTTCGGGATGCGGTCATTGTCTCCCTGTGCAAGAACAAGGGTGACAAGTCCGACTGTTCTAATTACCGGGGCATCACTCTCCTCTCAATAGCAGGTAAGATTTTGGCTCGAGTGCTGCTCAACAGGCTTACCCCTACCATAGCGCATGAAAATACTCCCGAGAGTCAGTGCGGATTTCGGGCCAACAGGGGAACCACCGACATGATCTTCGTCCTGAGACAGATCCAGGAGAAGTGCAGAGAACAGAACATGGCCCTTTATGCAGCCTTCATAGACTTAACCAAGGCTTTTGACACGGTCAGTCGTGAGGGTTTGTGGAAGATTCTTGCACGCCTTGGCTGCCCTCCAAAGCTCCTCACCATCATCCGCCAGCTGCATGAAGGCCAGATGGGACAAGTGAAGTACAACGGGACTCTGTCCGGCAGCTTCCCCATCTCAAATGGCGTCAAACAAGGTTGCATCCTCGCGCCCACTCTGTTCTCCATCTTCTTCAGCATGATTCTTCGTGAGGCCAAAGAAGACTTGACAGACGGTATCTATATCCGCTTCAGAATCGACGGAAGTCTGTTTAACTTGCGGCGTCTTCTGTCCCACACTAAGATCATAGAACAGCTAATCATGGAGCTGCTCTTCGCAGATGACTGCGCCCTCGTCGCCCATACGGAGCAAGCCTTGCAGCACATTGTCAACTGTTTTGCTGAAGCAGCAAGAGCCTTCGGCCTCACCATCAGCCTGAGAAAGACAGAAGTGCTATATCAACCGGTCCCCCATACAGCATATACCCCACCCCAAATCAACATCGAGGGTACCAGCCTGAATGCAGTAGAGCACTTCACGTATCTCGGTAGTGTTATCTCAAATGACGCGTCTGTTGCCAAGGACCTAGACATTCGCCTTGCCAAGGCCAGCAGTTCTTTTGGTCGACTCTCAAAGAAAGTCTGGCAGAATCATGCACTGCGCCTTTCCACAAAAGTGCAGGTCTACAGAGCCATTGTGGTCCCTACCCTCCTGTATGGAGCTGAAACCTGGGTTCTGTATCACCAGCAGATCAGATTACTGGAACGCTTTCATCAGCGTTGTCTCCGAAACATCTTCGGGATCAAGTGGCAGGACTACGTCTCAAATGAGGACATCCTTACCAGAGCCAAATTGCCCAGCATGGAGTCTATTATACTCAAACAACAGCTTCGTTGGACAGGTCACATAGCCAGGATGGATGATACACGCATGCCGAAATTAATTCTTTGGCGAGCTCAAGGAAGGGAGATGAAACCAAGGGGCCCCCAAAAAGCGTTATAAGGACCAGCTGAAGAAACGGCTCTCCCTTGCAGGCATTCAGCATCAGTCATGGCAACATCTAGCTACAGATAGACTCAGCTGGCGTTCCAGCATCAAATCCGCCAGCCTGAAGTTTGAGGCAGAAAGAAGTGAGGCCTCATGCCAGAAGCGTCAGAGACAGAAAGAGCGGGCAGCAGCACAAGCCCAGCCTACCCAAGTGTAACAGGTCTTGTGCATCCTGCATCGGACTTTTCAGCCACCAGAGGGCTTGGAGAAATTCAACTTAAAAAAAAAAAAGGCCTTCCCACTATCCTCGCAAGCGAGGAAACTACCAACAACAATCTGCCAAACTAGAAAACTGCTGCATCCTTGTAAGAGCAGAATACTACTGGAATGAATCTGAATAAGGAAAGTTGTTTTTTTTTTTTTGTTCACTAAATGGATGCTGCACTCACTGCAGTTTATTGTCTGGAATAGTCCCAGATTGCATTTCAGAGCTTCTAGAATTGAAACATTTTCGTGCAGGTGGTGTTGGGGGGGTAGTTTTGGGTCTTGGGCTACATGTAGAACGAATCAGTTTTTAAATTAAGCTTTCAATTCATATAGTGGCATCTACCTTTTTTTTTTTTTTTTTTTTTTTTAAAGGGTACTTTATACTTTTATACTTTAAGTAGGTTTTGGAGTACATACTTTTTCACTTTTACTTGAGTATAGAGGTCAAGTTGATACTTCAACTTTTACCAGAGTGTTTTTAAACTGCAGTATCTATACTTCTACTTAAGTAACAAATGTGTGTACTTTTGACACCACTGCGAACAAACACCTCCTTGTCTACTCTCAGGGTCATCACAGCTCACTTTCTCAGCTCCCTGCACGGTCTAGAATTTCCATCAAGTTGTGCAGTATGACTTTGGGTGATATTCAGAGTGCCCACAGATATGAAACACCTCCTCCTATTAATGACTACAGTACAATCCCCAGGAACCTTTAAGATCTGGTTGTTGAAGAACTTCCACATTCCATTTGGATTGCCAGCTGTGGTCATGTCTGTAGCTCCGTCTAGGGCCGCGTAGTGCTTCAGAGGTGTAACGCCGAACTGATTTAGGGTACCTCGCCAGCTCTCTCAAGTCATTTAGGAGCTGAGAGCTTATCTTAACACTTAGGAACTTTTATTCATGCTGCTTATTCTTAATTCTGAGAGGAAAAGCAAATCATGTCAATTGTAGCATTTTGAGACATTAAGAGTGAAACCTTAGTCTTATTAGTTTTATGCATACTGCACCTGCTTCTCGATGTCCACCTGGATGCTGCTTGTTTTATTGTGAATCATGATTTTGTTACTAACTAGTCCTCATTTCCCCTCTTTTTACTGTAACTTCTCTGAGTGCTCTACTTCAGATGGAACCCTTCATGCTTTATGAGGAGTTTATGCTTCTTGACGTCTGGTGCATCTATAGCTTCTTCTAGCCAACTTTTTATTCCAGCTGGGTATCTCGTGACTAGTTGGGCGTGTGTATTGATGAATTTTATCTTCTTTTTGCTATTGGGCTAGATTCTCAGTACTTGCCTTACTCTGTGTTTGGCTGTGGCTGTCCTCCTTAATGCTCCACCATATTTTCTCTTGGCCTGTGGTACTTGTAACTGTCCTGTATACAGCTTACCTGTGTAACTTAATGAAGATACCCACGAGGGTCACTATCTGAGGTTGCCAATGAAAAATGCAATGAATATTTTATTATTGTGCTTCAATCAAATGTATTTGTGTGTGTGTGTGTATGTATGTATATATATGTGTATATATATATATATATAGCCTTTCTGTCCATCATTTACCTGTATGTTGGCATGCTTGGCACCAGAAAGTTATGTTGGATCCAAAAAGGCTAGGACCAAAAGTTATATTGGATTGGTTCCCACTGACCAATAGTGTTAGAGCTTACTGCCAACAGCTAGCCACTTTAGAGCGCGGCATAAGAAGGTCAGGAACTAGCTGACAGACGCTGGTTGAAAAAATGGCAACAAACATGTCAACAACAATCAATCAATCAATCAACTTTTTTCTTATATAGCGCCAAATCACAACAAACAGTTGCCCCAAGGCACTCCATATTGTAAGGCAAGGCCATACAATAATTATGAAAAACCCCAATGGTCAAAACGACCCCCTATGAGCAAGCACTTGGCCACAGTGGGAAGGAAAAACTCCCTTTTAACAGGAAGAAACCTCCAGCAGAACCAGGCTCAGGGAGGGGCAGTCTTCTGCTGAGACTGGTTGGGGCTGAGGGAAAGAACCAGGAAAAAGACATGCCGAGAAGGGGGGCAGAGATCGATCACTAACAGCAGAACATCATCTGCCAGCGAGGTTTGCTGAGTTCACAGAGGAGGAACTGGTGGAAATATTGAACTCCAAGGATGCCAGAAACACTAAGAAGGTAGACAAGCATGCTACTGATGTTTTAGAAGCATTCATATGCTGTTCACAAAATAAATTGATCTAATTTACTTGACTCTTTGTTGTTTGCTTAATTTGGGAGGGGGGAGGAGAACATAACAGTTGATGGATGGTGAGTCATCCAACATAGAGAAATATTGGATTCAGAAAAGTTATATTGGACGAGGCGTAGCGTAGTTTAACTTTAACTTTTAACAATATAACTTTTATATAACACTTACATTTCCTATAAAAGACTCCAATAGACTTGCCGTTACCAACAGCACAACAATATTAATAGTAACATGCAGTACATAACAATTGACATTGTATTTCGAAGTCCATCTGTCTTTCTAGTGTGGGCGTGGGTAAGTTCAAATTCACGAGAGGTCCATGTGCACTGCAGAGCGTCTCTCTGCAGGTAAACACAGGGCTGCCGATCTGTCCGTTGCAAGGATAATCACAAGCTTGAGCGTCGGCTGATTTAGCTGGTGGTTTACGGTTTACTTTAAAGACTAATGTCCACTCCTCTTCTGGGCTGCCTTTAAAACATCATTACTTTGCTCTCACCTCCAGTCAAGTGGAATCCGTGTCAGTCTTTTAAGGCGTCTGGTGACACTGTTGTGAAAGTTGGACATAGCAGTGATAGCTAACTGCCAAAAAACACCATCTTCTGGTTAAGTTTGGAAAAAACAACAACATGAATGACCGCAAATGAGTCAAACGACTACACATTTATTGCCCAGTATACCAATTTGTAACAGCTTGATATTCCTCGGGGTCACCATAGTGTTGTATTTTCTTTCATCCCATGTCATATACTTTTTGTCTTCTCTCTCTTTAACTGCACAGGACTATTCGGGTATGGCTGAAGAGGGACAGTGGACAGTATTGGCCCAGTGTCTACCACACAATGTCGGGTAAGTAAAGTGATTCATTTTAATTTGGATGAAGCACCATTACTCATTGTATTTGTGTGTGTGTGTGTGTGTGTGTGTGTGAGAGACATATTTCCTCAAAAAAATATATCTCCTCCCCAAATGACTTATCCAGCCTAACATCAGATGGTCTGATGTTTCTGTTTTTCTATATGCATACTCAAACTTTAGTAACAGTGCAATCAGTAGCATTTAAGAAGTACTTATGGAAATAAACAAGAACATATTATTTAAAAACTCATTTCAGAATGTGCAATAAAAATCTTCCGACATTAAGAGACATTGATTTTTTTTTTTTTTACAAACTATTCTGTGTACATTTTAGAGATGATTGTGTGTGGAAAATCTGTTGATCAGCAGTTTCTGAAGTACTTGAGCAAGACTGTGTGGCATCAACATCCCTGTCACTTTAAACCCCTTTCTTTTCCATACTGACACTTGGTTTGAACTGTAGCAGTTCCTCTTGAAAATTTAATTTTGACACTTTCACAGTTTTTGTCATTTTGCCTCTGTATTACACCACAGTGTACAAATGAAACAATCAAAATGTTTTTGTAGTGTGGACTTCCAGCTTTATTTCATGCAGTTTACCATATATATCACATTAACCATTTAGGAATTTCACCATGAGTGTTTTTTTTTTTTAACACAAATCATCACATTTAGAGCCATTTTTCTTTAATCATGTCAGTAGATGGATACATGAATATTTCCCAGTCACCAAATATTTGTTGGAATTTGTGTTGTTTTTCAATGTTTTCTCATCATGGGCATCAATGTCATGATAAGCGGATGCTTTTAAAGATGTCTTTGTACTGTTCTTTTTCCAGGGTGAAATGATAACTTTAAAAACAAGAACTGGGCACACATTTTAATTTATTTTGGATCTTCTTCTACACAGGGTCCAATTTAGACATAAAGGCACAAATATATACATATATTCACTTAAATCTTTTAATAAGTAATGCTGAAGGTTCTATAGTGTCTTTTAATGCGACAATGCCTATTAATTCCTTGTTAGTGATCATGATGACTACAGCTGGTAGTTTCTCTTTGCCAGCATAAAAATGATATGTTTGACACCACTCATAGAACTGAGCAACACTCGGAACAATGCAATTGTGCAAGGAACTCACGTAAGATCTAAGAAGGGGAATTGTAGATTTTGGCAGTTAGGAAGGTCTCTTGGAGCCATTTTATAACAAATTCAGATTCCAAGATCATCAGTTCAAACAATTGTACATAAGTGTAAGTTAGTCAGGTGTGTCACCACTTTGACAAGGTCTGGAAAAAATTGGTTAAGATGTTCAGAAACATCCCAGGAACGGTTACTTTATTGAAGTACCTATATCAATAGCAAAATTGCTGGAAGACCAGTGTCCACAGTGAAGCCAGTTGTACACAGACTGAGAGGGTGCCGAGCAAGAAAGAAGCCGCTGCTCCAAAATCGACAGCTTCGAGCTAGACTGAAATTTGCAGCTGCCCACGTGGTCAAGCCGAATGCCTTACGAAGAAAAGTTTTATGGTCGGACAAGACAAAAGATTGAACAATCTGGCCACAATCACAAGAGGTATGTTTGGAGGAGTAAAGGTAAACCTATGAAACCTAACAACACTGAACCAGCTGTCAACCATGGTGGTGGTAGCGTAATGCTCTGGGGCCATTTTGCTGCCAGTGGTACTGGTGCATTGCACAATTGGATGGAATAATGAAGGAGGAAGTCTATCTCCAAATTCTTTCTCACCTCAAATTAACAGCTGCACATTTGAAACTTAGCCACAATTGGGTGTTTCAACAGGACAGTTATCTCAAACACAAATCAAAACTGGTCATGGGTTGGCTAAAGTAGGATAACATTAAGCATCTGGAATGGCCTTCCCAAAGCCTTGACCTAAACCTTATTGAAAATTTGTGGACTATGCTTTAAAGCTGTGTCCATGCCAGGAAACCAAGCAATTTAATAAAGCTAACCAATTCTGCCAAGATGAGTGGTCAGATATCCAGCTAGTCTTATGCCAGAAGCTTGGCTACCAAAAGCGTCTGGTCGAGGTGCAGCTTGCTAAGGGGCATTTAACCACATATTACTGTGCACTCAATTTAATTTGTTAGAGCCATTAATCATATATGCTGTAAAATCATTCCACCCTGGTAAAAGAACAGTTCAAAGAAATTATTAAAACTGCAAAATTACCATGACATTCATGCCATGATTAGTGTATGTAAACCTCTGACCACAACTATACATCAATCACTCAATGATACGAATACTGTGGCACCTTTTGGTAAATCTGTCTGGAGTAACAACGTGGCCATGTTTCTTCACCTTGTAAATACAGTGAGGAAAATAAGTATTTGAACACCCTGCAATTTTGCAAGTTCTCCCACTTAGAAATCATGGAGGGGTCTGAAATTTTCATCTTAGGTGCACCTCCACTGTGAGAGACATAATCTAAAAAAAAAAAATCCAGAAATCACAATGTATGATTTTTTTTTTTTAATAATTTATTTGTATGTTACTGCTGCAAATAAGTATTTGAACACCTGTGAAAATCAATGTTAATTTGGTACCGTAGCCTTTGTTTGCAATTACAGAGGTCAAACATTTCCTGTAGTTTTTCACCAGGTTTTCACACACTGCAGCAGGGATTTTGGTCCACTCCTCCATACAGATCTTCTCTAGATCTTTCAGGTTTGGAGTTTCAGCTCGCTTCAAAGATTTTCTATTGAGTTCAGGTCTGGAGACTGGCCAGGCCACTCCAGGACCTTGAAATGCTTCTTACGGAGCCCCTCCTTAGTTGCCCTGGCTGTGTGTTTGGGGTCATTGTCATGCTGGAAGACCCAGCCATGACCCATCTTCATTGTTCTTACTGAGGGAAGGAGGTTGTTTGCCAAAATCTTGCAATACATGAATGACCCCATCCATCCTCCCTTCAAGACGGTGCAGTTGTCCTGTCCCCTTTGCAGAAGAGCACCCCCAGAGTATGATGTTTCCACCCCCATGCTTCACAGTTGGGATGGTTTTCTTGGGTTGTTCTCATCCTCTAAACATGGTAAGTGGAGTTGATTCCAAAAAGCGCTATTCTGGTCTCATCTGACCACATGACCTTCTCCCATGCCTCCTCTGGATCATCCAGATGGTCACTGGTGAACTTCAAACGGGCCTGGACATGTGCTGGCTTGAGCGGGTTGACCTTGCTATCCTGCAGGATTTTAAACCTTGACAGCATCATGTGTTACTTATGTAATCTTTGTGACTGTGGCCCCAACTCTCTTCATGTCATTGACCAGGTCCTCCTGTGTAGTTCTGAGCTTTCTCAGTCTGAGGGAGATTGACAGTCATCTTGTGTTTCTTCCACTTTCTAATAAATAATCATAACAGTTGTTGTCTTCTAACAAGCTGCTTGCCTGTTGTCCTGTAGTCCACCCCAGCCTTGTGCAGGTCTACAGCTTTGTCCCTGGTGTCCTTAGACAGCTCTTTGGTCTTGGCTATGGTGGACAGGTTGGAGTGTGATTTATTGAGTGTGTGAACAGGTGTCTTTTATACAGGTAACAAGTTCAAACAGGTGCAGTTAATACAGGTAAAGAGTGCAGAATAAGAGGGCTTCTTAAAGAAAAATGAACAGGTCTGTGAGAGCCAGAATTCTTGCTGATTGGCAGGTGTTCAAATACTTTTTTGCAGCAGTAACATACAAATAAATTATTAAAAAAATCATACATTGTGATTTCTGGATATTTTTTTTTAGATTATATCTCTCACAGTGGACATGCACCTAAGATGAAAATTTCAGACCCCTCCATGATTTCTAAGTGGGAGAACGTGCAAAATCACAAGTGAGAATGTGATCTCACTGAGATGATGGAGAACTTACCTGGCGTTTTGTCGAGACGCGCTCCACGCCGGGAGCCGAGGAGTTCCCATAGTGATGTTGTGGTGCAGGTAGTGCCAGGGCCCAGGTCTGCTTGGGAGCTGTACTGGAATTGTCTGGAACATCAGGAAAAGACCATTCGCTGTAATGCGGGAATTAGAGGGGGAGGACAGTGTTACCTGATCTTAAGCTGCGGAAAGCTTCGGCGTCTTGAGCGCATAGCTGGAAGATGCGATCAAGGTCACAAGGCAGCAATCAGGTTTGGTTCTCCTGGTATGTCTGAATCATAGATGAGGCTTCTGAAGCTGGCGAGGCAAAACAAGGAAAGCAAGGCAACAGACAGCAAAGGACATGTAACATGCAAGTATCTCGCAGTTCTCTAACAGAAGCTCTTATATAGTCTCTCAAATAATCAGTCACTCATAAGATTCAGGTGAGAAATAAAAACTGAGGGTGCCATCTGGTTGGGGAGCAGAACACATAAAATGAATGAAAAACAGAGTTCAGACCAGAGTCCAGGGGAGATCCTGACAAAAGGATTCCTAATGCTCTCAAATATGAATGAAATTCTTTTTTTTTTTTTTGGCAAGAGTTATGGACTTTTGAAAATTGATTAAATTTTAAAGGACAGCGATTTTTCTAAATTTTTAAGGTTTTTCCTGACTTTCACCTTTGACTTATAACCTTGAAAATTTAATCAGTTCTTGCCTATCAGGATTTGAATCCTGTGGAAAAATGTCATAACGCTATATGAAAAATTGTGGGTTCCAGGCTGTTCAAAACAGACAAACAAACGGGCGAAAACAGAATAAAATACTTGACTGTTTCGCTAAGTGGTCAAATATTTTCCTAAAATGAGAAGAAAACAATAAATCCTTATTAACAAAAACTAAGATTTTTTTTCTCAGTTTCCATCACTTTTGATTAGTGACAGAGTTCCCGTGTTGGTGTCGCGCCGTCCTGCCCAAAACTACCGAATTATCAAGTGTTAAAGTCTTAACATGACAACATGTTTCCACTTCATGGGATGAAAATAGAGCAGACAAATATTATGTTGTTCAATTTCAATAAATGAGTTCTGTGAGAATGAGATCTCATCTCGGCTGTACACCTACGTACTTCTGGGGGGAAAAGTAACACTGCCACAACACAGTATTATTCATTTGATTTCATCTAACACTGTTCACAGGCAAATGTCACTTGTGCGATGGATGGAGAATATTCTCCAGAATACATCAAATGTTGGAAAGTTAGTCATTTTGTACTCTTGTGTACATTTTTAAGTTCTTCAGCATTGAATAATTTCTTTGTAAGTAATTGGCACTTGAGAAGGAAGATGTTTGATAAATAAAATAAGTTTCTTAATGTGGAATAATTACTGTTATAGTAATTATTTGAATGAAAATTGATTCTTATTTATTTTAGTCTTACTCAAGCTGAGCTGATACATACAGGGGGTGATGGGAAAAATATGAAAAAGCTTTTCATGTGGGGAAAAATTAACTGTATTAGTGCAATGTATGACAATAATATTATTGTAATATTAAATATGTGAACAATTTAAACAAATCAATGTGACTGACAATACTGGTAAAAGCAGTAATGCACAAATTCAAAAATAATTTCACATTTTACACTGAAAAGCCACATACCTGTATATATGATGTATTAATTTGTATAAATGACAGTGGAAAAAATATTTTTTAAGACTTTTGTTTTTGTCATATCTAAGAATTAAATTTGCTCTTCAGGTCCAGCAAAAATTAATAGTTAAAAAAATAAACAAAACTCTGCAATTCACACCATTCTTATGCACGCATTTCTTTGCTGGTCAAATAATAATGAAGGCATTCTCTCTCTCTCTCTCTCTCTCTCTCTCTCTAGATGTGTGTGTCTTGCTTGCTCTGTGTGTGTGTGTGTGTGTGTGCATGTATGCGTGCGTGTATGTCTTTGATCATGGAGAAACTGGGGAGAGCTGACATTTGCCGTTTGGTATGTTTATGTATTTTGGGTCAAGGATGAACGCTGCAAAAATGGAAAGTTGTTAGGACTAATATTTTGGGAGAAATTAGCGATATTAGCTAACAACAGTGAACAATGGACATTGTGCTGCATTGCACCATGGGACTTTGGGGTTTTGGGTTTTAAATGTTATTGTGGTTGGTTTATGTTAGTTTAACAGTGTTGTTAGTGTTATTGATTTATTGTGTTTTTGTAGTTCAGTTGGTTTAGCCAGTTTAGTAAATGTCATGTTGCCGTTACCATGAGTGAGATAAATGCCATGTTGCCGGTACCTTGAGTGAAAAGTGTATTGCTTTTGATGTCTTCTGTCACTGCCTCTGTGCGTGTGCAAAATTAAAAGTACCTGCTTGAGGCAGAATGTAGAACAGACAAAAGGCTCTGTGTGCATGCGTGCGAGCATACATGTATAACTTCGATCATGGACAAACTGGGGAGAGCTGACAATTACCATTTGGTATGTTTAACAGCACCAAAACGGAACACTGATAGGACTAATATTCTTGGACAAACTACAAATTTTAGCTAACAACACTGGACAATGGATGTTGCTAACTACATTCTGGACTGACATGCCATTCCAGCAGGGAGAGGTAAATCATCTTTATATTAAAAGCATGAGTGCATGTGTCTACGTGCGTACGTGATTTTTATTTAGTAAGTTCAAGGTAAGTACATAATATAATTGTAAATACATTAAAAATACATGGATGACAGAAGAAAGTGAAAACACTTATTTTCATTGTGTGGTCCATTTAAAAATCGAATGACAAAATAGCAACAATAATTAAAAAACTGATAAAAATAATAATGTGTATATGATAACAAGACGTTTGTAGCACATGCACACGCAAGGTGTGGTTCAAACATAATTCACCAAGTCAGACCACCACCGGTGGCCCGCTCCAGGTTAAATGTGTTCACATGTAAATGTCATCCATTTACAATTACACTGTGTTCCCTGCTTTACACATGTTGATAAGCCAAGACCTGCATATGTTAAACCTGTTCACACATAAATGTCCCCCACTCGAGGTTACACTGCGCTCCCTGCCTGACATGTTAATGAGCCAAGGCACACATCTGTTTTCCAGACAGGCCCCCTTCTCTGTGATGTTCTATTGATGGTTTCCAAAGATGTCTCTATAATGTGTCTGTGGACTCTGACCACTTACTGCATTGTGTCAAACGCAGACAACTGTTTACCCCTGCCTTTCGGTGGAGCGCCTCAAGCTGGCCCACCTTGATACTTGCACGCATTTCACCCCTGCACTGCTGTGCAATTCGTCATGCCAATCCAACCGCTGTGTTCCACTGGATGCAGTGCTTTGTGCCGCTGGATGCTGGCTTATATAAAATAACTATTTAGTAGCGGATTAATCATTTGCTCTTAGAGATTGACTGATGAAACCACTTCCAGTTCGCCAGTTCTCTTCCGGAATCACAGAGGAATTTTCTACAGCTGCAGCTTTTTTCTGTCTCTCGTGTGCTTCATGATGTGGAGAACGCATTTGGAATCATTTAAAAGGTAATTATTGTTGGGTTGTCATTTGTTTATGGGGTTTTAGTGCCTTTTCTTTCCCTGTGTCCATTTATTCTGCAGTTCACCTGTCCTCACACTATGTAGCGTACATAAAATGCCCCTCACAAGCACACATGCTACATAATCATAGGGTGCAGCAGCATGCACAGCACACAACACTACACCCAGTTGTGCACACTCCTTGTCTTAAAAAAAAAAAATAGATACCCACTAACATATTAGTGTTGTTGTGAGAGTTTTAAATGTTTTTGGATATTAGCTTTAAAATCACCAAATGAATCACAATTTTTTATGTTGTCTGGAATAGTGTTCCATTGTGTGACAGCTTTAACAGAAAAGGTGCCTGCCCAAATGCTGAGTAGCGAACGGGTAGAACGCAGTATGTATGGAAGTTATTCTAGTGGCAAGGTTGGGTAGGATTACTTTGAAATGTAATCCAAATGTACGTATGTACATACATACATGTAATCCTATCCAACCTTGTCTAGTGGACCTTATAAAGCCACGATAACAGACAAACTTGTACAAACAGGTGGAAGCCAACAGCACATAGATTTGAAAATATCCTTGTACTTGTGTAGTATGCTACAGTGGTGATACCTCAATGGCTTTTTGTCAGAAATATTCAGAGCCTGTTTGTTTAGGGATTCTAAGGGCCTAATTGTTATCTGGCTAGCCTGGACCCAGCAAGTGATACAATATGAAATATGGGAAAAAATTAAATCATGCAATAATATCTTGGCAGCCTCAGTAGATAGAAAGGATCTAATTTGTCTAAATAGAGCCAGCTTATATTTAATAGGTTTGTCATTTTTTGATATGTTTCTTGTAGCATAAATTTGGATCCAGTAACACACCAAGATATTTGAATTCACTTACAATCTCAATTTGTCCACCCTCAATGCAGACTTTTACATCTGAGATGTTCAGTTTTGTTTTGGAGAAGAACATACCTTTAGTTTTGCCTACATTTAAACTGAGACAGGAGCGTTCTATCCACTCAGCCACTCCAACCAAAGCATTGGTTAATTTTTCAGCTGCTTGTTGAGCTGACTTTGCATGGGTATATAAAACAGTGTCATCGGCGTAGAGTTGCATCTGCAAGTCATAACGAAACTGTGGAAAGTCATTAATGTAAAGACTAAAAAGTAGTGGGCCTAACACAGATCCTTGTGGTCCACCCATTGTGCACTTCAAGTAGCTGGAATGTGCATCTTTAAATTTTACAGACTGCCTATTTTAAAGTACTGTTATTAGTTTATAAAATTGTTCATGGACTTGCACCTCCCTATCTGGCTGACCTGGTAAGCCCCTATGTACCGGCTCAGGCCCTCCGTTCTCAGGGTGCAGGACTTCTGTGTGTTCCCAGGGTGAATAAAAAGTCTGCCGGTCACAGAGCTTTCTCCTTCCGTGCTCCAGCTCTGTGGAACGATCTCCCGGCACACATTCGGCAGTCTGATACTGTGGAGACTTTTAAGTCACGTTTAAAGACTCATTTGTTTTCCCTGTTTTATCATTAGTGTTATGATGTGTTTTTATTCTTGTATTCTTTTATGGTCATCTTTTTATTGTGTTTTAAATTTTTAATTCAGTTTTTTTTTGTTGTTTTATGTTGTGCGAAGCGCCTTGAGACGAGTTCGTTGTGAATTGGCGCTATATAAATTAATAATAAATTTGCCTCCTGTTGGATAGATATGATATCCATGCAAGTGTGTTAGCTGAAAGATTAAAGTTGGAGAGTTTGGATATAAGAACTGTATGGTTAACTGTGTCGAAGGCCTTAATTAAGTCTAAGAACACAGCTCCAACAACTCCACCTTTGTCAAGACGAGATCGAATTTGCTTTGTTAGATGTAAGATGGCCATGTCTGTGGAGTAATGTTTTCTGAATCCAAACTGGGCTGGATTTAGACCAGGATTACAACTGTTAATGTGATCTGTAAGTTGTTTTATGACCACTTTTTTCTGCTGTCTTGGAGATTACTGGCAGTATGCTTATAGGTCTATAGTTGCTAACTGTATAGCGATCACCAGATTCAAAAACTGGAGTCACAGTGGCATGTTTCCAGTCCGCAGGGGAAAAAAAACCTGTGTGTAATGGAAAGGTTTACTAAATGAGTAATGGGGGAATTAGAGCAGCTGTGTGTTTTCAATAAACACTGTGTCCTGATGCGTCTTTGCTTTTTGAATTTCTTAAGGAGCAAATCACCTTCTTAACTTCCTCTTCAGCTACTGTGACTAAATCAAGGCCCTGCCCTACAACCGTCAAGTTAACGCCTAGCTCCCTAAGTTTAAAATTATCTCCTAGTTCCTGAACAGAATTGATAAAAAAGGAATTAAAAGTAGAAGCAGTTTTAGCATCATCGTCTGTTGCCTCGCCCTGAAGTGTGAGCTGGATATTCCCTGTTTAACGTGATCTTTCCCTGTTAAACTGTTAATACTTTTCCAAAATTTCATTGCTGTTGCCTTTAGCATCATTCATAAGTTGAAGGAAAAAGTGTGACTTGGCTATTCTCAGTTTCATCATTTTATTCCTTAGGCCTTTATAAACTAAAATATCTGTTTCTCTTATGGTTTTGATGGCCTTTTTTAGAGCAGTGTCTCTTAACTGACAATTATACTTAAGATGTGTCCCCAATCCAAATTATTTATCTCTGTATCAAATGTGTCCTGTTTACTTTTAGGTAGACAGAAGACATTTTTGCGATGGCAAGTTGATATAGTACTCTTCATTTCCTTGCCAACAGAATTAAATTTTGGTCAGACAAACCAGTAATCAGATTATAGCTTTTTGTTATTATATTATAGCTTTCAGGTTTATTGGAGAAAAAAAGATCAAGTTGTGTGCTTGAGCATTTTGTGATTCTTGTAGGGCCTTTTATCAGTTTTATCAGCAATTACAAGGAAATTGCCAGCTTGCAGAATATGCGTTCGCACTTAATAGAATCTTTCACGTACATTAATACCCCGCCCCCTTTTCCCACAGTCCTGTCACACCTGAAACATTGGAATCCACTCACTGTAAATACATTGATGGGAGTAGATTGTTGTAACCATGTTTCAGATATGCACAAGAAGTCCAAGTTAGAGTTTGCTAGTAAATGAGTCAGCTGTTCATTTGTGATGATACTTCTGATGTTTAAGTGACCACCAAGAAGTCCTCCCGGCTTCTGCGTAGCTGGTGTGTGGTGTGTTGTCTTTACTGTGTGGCTGCACACAACACACTGTACGACCAAACCTGTTAGATCTGATTTTGTGTTTTTTGTTTTTTTTTATCTCCATGTGTGTGGTTTCTCAGGTATTGGAAACCTACAGACAGTTTGAAAATCTTACTGTGTGAACCAGGCTTTATCTGTCCGCTTTGTCAGTTGTCAGTGTGTAAGTGCCAATTACTGTCACGCCTGTCACCTTTTGACAGTTGCTTTTTGTTATCATTTTTCATATCAACTTAGTTTTCACTTACCTGGATTTAGTCATTAGTAGGGAGTGCTCTCACTGGCCCTTTTGACAGTGGACCTTTTTGTTATTGGTTTTTCACCTTGTCTGCCTGAGCACAATTTAAGACTTTGTTTCTTTGAGTGTTCTGACCACATTGTCTCTTTTTTTGACAGTGGTCTTTTTGTTATTGATTTTTTTCATTAGTAGGGAGTGCTCTCACTGCCCCTTTTGACAGTCGACCTTTTTGTTACTGGTTTTTCACCTTGTCTGCCTGAGCACAATTTAAGACTTTGTTTGTTTGAGTGTTTTGACCACATTGTCTCTTTTTTGACAGTGGTCTTTTTGTTATTGATTTTTGTCATTAGTAGGGTGTGTTCTCACTGCCCCTTTTGACAGTGGAGTTTTTGTTATTAATTTTTCACCTTGTCTGCTTGAGCACAATTTAAGACTTTGTTTCTTTGAGTGTTTTGACCACATTGTCTCTTTGTTGACAGTGGTCTATTGATTTTTGTCATTAGTAGGGCGTGTTCTCACTGCCCCTTTTGACAGTGGAGTTTTTGTTATTAATTTTTCACCTTGTCTGCTTGAGCACAATTTAAGACTTTGTTTCTTTGAGTGTTTTGACCACATTCTCTTTTTTGACAGTGGTCTTTTTGTTATCGATTTTTGTCATTAGTAGGGCATGCTCTCACTGCCCCTTTTGGTGGTGGACCTTTTTGTTATTGTTTCACTCATAGATGACCAGCTTTTGGATTTTGGTTATTTTGGATTTTGTTACTTTACTAAAAGACTGCTGCTGCATTTTTGGATTTTGTTGTTATTTTGAACTTTGTGTTAGACTGTTGCAGTATTTTTTGGTTTTGGCACTGTGTTCACTCTGAACTCTTACTATCATTTGGAAAGTAAACACCTGGGTATTTCACTAACCCTTCTCTGTCAGCTGGCTATGTTGGGGTCAAGTCCTTTCCTCCTCAGTGGTTGTAACCATAGCAGTTATTTGTAATATTTATATTGCAATGACTTGGTAAAACGATTGCATTTCCATTCCTATAAGTATCTGTAAAATGATGTTAGATGTTAGTATGATAGATTTAACATCTCGTCATAATCGTTCAGATGAGCTGTGATGTGATGTGCTGTGCTAACGCAGTGATTCGCACTGACACTCAATGTTTTTGAATTGTTTGCGCAATGTTCACCTTAAGTTCACATAATTAATGTGTGCCAGAGATTTTGAACATTTCAAAATTTTCTTTGTGCACTTCCTAAAAACCGCACATGGTTTACAACAGTTTACAATGAGTTTACTCTCTGGCACGGCAGATTGTGTACCAGACCAGTGCGTGGATCACATTTGTGCCATGTGTCATGGCACCTTTATACATTGCTCCCCATCTGACATATTAATGAGCCAAGACGCACATCTGTTGTCCTGGCAGGTCCCCTGGTGAGCGATGTTCTATTGGTTGTTTCCAAAGATGTCTTGATAATGTGTATGCGGACTCTGATCGCTCACTGCATTGTGCCAAAGGCAGACAACCATCCGCCCCTCTTGTTTATGTAATCAGCCGGCCCGGTCCTTTGTGTTTCACTGTCAAGACCCCTACGGGCTAAGAAGCTGGGCCGAGCCCCTTTATAAGTCTTTGTGCATTTAAGTTTTTTCAGTGTGTGCTTTTGTGTAAATAAATTGACACGCCATTCATTGTTAAAATGTAGAAATCATTTCTCTTCTTTTCGTCCGACTCAATTTCTACAGCCTGAGCAATATATAAATACATTGACAGTAAATTAACATGAAAAAAATGTAATTAATAGGAAATAAAAGGGTTGAGTTCTTCTTCTAAAAATTGTTGAAGTCGATGGTTCTAAGAACATTTTGGACTCACATGCCATTCCAGCTCATAGAAACATTGCACAATTTATTACCACCCTTGAAAAATTTCAGCTACCTATTTTAGAAACGGTACCCAGTCTAGAGCCCGTGGATCCCCATGGGCAACAAGCAAATATATATATATATATATGTGTGTGTGTGTGTGTGTGTGTGTGTGTATAGTAAAATTAAAATTGGAAAATTGTAGATATTATCATTACTATGTTTATAATAGTAGAACAGTCAAACATAATACATATTTTAGGACTTTCAGTATTTATTGCACATCAGCAGGCATGTTACATTTATGTAAAATTTAATGTACATTCTTGCCTTTTGTCTCACTGAGGGGAAAATAATACCTGATGTTCCAGTTAAACTGTGTGGGTCTTGGTTGTTGGTGTGAGCGAATGCGTGTGTGTACGTATTTGTGGGTCAGCTCCCGCCAACCTCTGCCTCTGATCACCATCACTGCTGCAGTTGTTCTGCCCCTCCGTCACAAAAGAAAAGAAAAAACCCAAAAACCTTGCAGCTTGGCTGTTGCTGAGAGAGACGAAAACGGCTTCAATGAGTTTAATTATAGTAACTTGCCACATTTTATTGTCAGTAACGATAATGGTGTTGTAACGATAGAAACAGTAATTAGATTACCCGTTACTGAAAAAATAACCTTGTTTGTAACAACATTATTCCTATTGCTAATATATGACATCAAATGACATGAAATATAACAAAAAAAAGAAATATGTAGTTTGCATCATATTTAACTTTAACTTAAATTGGCTCAAGTTATGACTCTTACAATAAATAATAAAAAAACACCACAAATCAAATTTCCAGCCAATTCTGAACATGCAAAAAGAATAACTAGATCCAGCACCTGTTAGACTTACACCCATACAGCTTTGTGGAAAACTAATATTTTTATTCACAGGTATATGTTGACTTTTTTAAATATAAAACTACATGATCTTTGACACACTTTGCTTTCATGGCATCATTTGTCACACCACCTTTCTGAGCACACTGCAGCACACTTGAATAAATCGAAATTAGCAGCTCTGTGTACTGAATTAATTTAGGATCGAAAATTGTTTTTATCGAAAATCAATTTTGAATCAAATTGTGGCACCATAAATTGGAATCAAATCGTGAGATACTGAAAGATTTACACATTTATTATTAATGATAATAATGACCGTAATGCATCCCTCTGCACTGAACACATCACACCGCTCTGTTCTTTACTTTGGGCTATATTTCAGTGTGTAGCATATTTCTTATTTTCATTGAGTTGTTTCATGGCAAAGATGGTGAATTTCTGAATGAAATAGCTTATCAAAGTGATGAAATGATATCCAAGCCTCTGTATAATTTGCAATTAAATAAATGGCACAGAGCCAAAGATTACTGTGAGTTGACTTAAAAAAAAAATTGTTCCTTCAAAATATATGCATAGCCTTTATTCCTGTGTATGGTACAGTGCATCTGGAATGTGTTCACAGCACTTCACCTTTTCCACATTTTATGTTATGTTATAGCTTTATTCCAAAATGGAGTGAAGTATTTTTTTCCCTCAGAATTCTACTCACAATACCCCATAATGACAATCTGAAAAAAGTTTTTTTGTTGTTGTTGAATTTTTTGCAAATTTATATATAAAAAAAGAAGAAGAAATCGCATGTACATAAGTATACACCCTTTGCTCAATACTTTGTTGATGCACTTTTGGCAGCAATTATAACCTGAACTCCTCTTGAATATGATGCTACAAGCTTGGCACGTCTATATTTTGGCAGTTTTGCCCATTCCTCATTGCAGCACCTCTCAAGCTCCATCAGGTTGGATCAGGCGCGTCGGTGCACAGCCATTTTCAGATCTGTACAGAGATGTTCAATCGGATTCAGGTCTGGGCTCTGGCTGGGCCACTCAAGGACATTCACAGTTGTCCTGAGTTGTCCTGAAGCCACTTCTTTGACAACTTGGCTGTGTGCTTATGGTCATTGTCCTGCTGAAAGATGAACCATCCCCCAGCCTGAGGTCAAGAGCACTCTGGAACAGGTTTTCATCCAGGATGTCTCCGTACATTGCTGCATTCCTCTTTCTCTCAATCCTGACTAGTCTCCCAGTTTCTGCCGCTGAAAAACATCCCCACAGCATGATGGTGCCACCACCATGCTTCACTGTAGGGATGGTGCCTGGTTTCCTCCAAACATGACGCCTGGCATTCACACCAAAGAGTTCAATCTGTGTCTCATCATACCAGAGAATTTTGTTTCTCATGGTCTTACAGTCCTTCAGGTGTCATTGACAAACTCCAGGCAGGCGGCCATGTGCGTTTTACTAAGGAGTGGCTTTGGTCTGGTGCTCTGCCATACAAGTCTGATTGGTGGATTGCTGCAGAGATTTTTGTGCTTCTGGAAGCATGCTCTCTCCACAGAGGAATGATGGCGCACTGACAGAGTGACCATGGGGTTCTTGGTCACCTCCCTGAATAAAGGCCCTTCTCTCCCGATCGCTCAGTTTAGACGGGCGCCCAGCTGTAGGAAGAGTCCTGGTGGATATGAACTTCTTCCATTCGCAGATGTTGGGGGCCACTGTGCTCATTGGTACCAAAGCAGCATAAATGTTTCTGTACTCTTTCCCAGATTTGTGCTTCAAGACAATCCCCTGTCAGAGGTCTACAGAAAATTCCTTTGACTTCATGCTTAGTTTGTGCTCTGACATTTATTGTTAGCTTATATGTAGACAGGTGTGTGTCTTTCCAAATCATGTCCAGTCAACTGAATTTACCCCAGGTGGACTCCGGTTAATCTGTAGAGACATCTCAAGGATGATCAGTGGAAACAGGATGCGCCTGAGCTCAATTTTGAGCTTCATAGCAAAGACTGTGAATACTTATGTACATATTTATGTACGTGTTTTTTTTTTTTTTTTAGTAAATTTGCAAAAATGAAAAAAAAATTCTCACATTGTCATTATGTGTAGAATTTTGAGGAAAAATGGGTGAAATTCATTTTTCCTCAAAATAAGGAATAAGGCTGTAACATAACAAAATATGGAAAAAGTGAAGCACTGTGAATACTTTCTGGATGCACTGTACGTCACGTCACCCTGTTCTGCAGTGCAGCACACACATGAACAGTCAGTTGTGGACACGGTGTGGAGTCGGACTGAGTACTTGGGGTCGGTTTGAGTACTGATTGCTGCCACACTTTTCTTTGATGCATGGACTGTTTTTTTTTGTTGTTTTTTTTCAGTGAGCTTTTTAAGCTGCTTTTGAATTGTTCCTTCTCTTTATCTTGTGCTCTGCTGGTGTCTCTGATGTTCTCTGTCCCCAGTTCCCTCCTGTTGCGCAATAGAAGGAAATGCCATGCTGCCATCAGCAAGTTTGTTGCAGTTCAAAATGAAACACAAGGCTGCTCGTCTTTCTGTTTTAATTTAGTGGTGTGAAAAATAAAACAGCAAACGCTTATTTTATAATGTAGGAGAAGCTCTGATTTGGGGCACAAACTGTGTTCTAGACAAGTGTGTAATCAAATTCAAGGTCACACAGTTTCAGTCATATGATTTGTTGACAAAGTGTGAGTTTTAATGAACTTCATGACGTGGACAGTGAGTGTCTGTTTCTGATTGTCTCCGCTAACAGGAATCATTACATCCTGCCGACTGTGACTGCACGCGCTTATCCAGAATGCGCGACGATTGATATAAATTCTTAGATTATTGAGCAGTACATTCTTTTTGGTGTCCTCTTCCAAAAAAGACATCAGCCAAAAAGTGCATTTAAGAGGAGTTAGTTTTATGTAGTTTCTGGTTTCAGATTCAGTGTGTTTCCTCTCTTAAAACAAACATTTCAACTTAAAAAGGTGAAATTTTGTCAACTGCCCCGTGGGGGGGGGTGGGGGGGGGGGGGGGGGGGGATTGGGCTGTTTTGTTTCAGAGGCCCAAACAACACTGACTATATTTTTGCAAGTTAAAAAAAAAAGACCTGTTTAATGTCCATACTGCTTCAGAGCACTTTCATTTCAAATACCACACACACACACACACACACACACGCATGTATATGTGTGTGTACATATATATACGAGGTCTGTTAGAAAAGTATCCAACCTTCTTATTTTTTTCAAAAACCATATGGATTTGAATCATGTGTGATTGCATCAGCCAAGCTTGAACCTTCGTGCACATGCATGAGTTTTTTCACGCCTGTAGGTTGCGTCATTCGCCTGTGAGCAGGCTTTGTGTGAGCAGTGGTCCACCCCTCTCGTCGGATTTTTATTGCGAATAAATGTCTGAACGATTTGGAGCTTTGCTACATCAGTTTTTTTCCAGAAACTGTGAGAGACCTCCAGGTGGACACCGTTCAGAAAATTAATATGGTTTTCAGGGACGATTTTATGGGGATTATACAGATTAAGGAGTGTTACTGCCGCTTTAAGGACGGCCCACAACTGCTGAGAGCGCGGCGCGCTCCCAGCACCGATCGACATGCTCAGACCCCACTGAAACAACCAGATCATTTCCCATGTGAAGGCTTTGTTGATCCGGGACCTCATCTGACTTTCACAAAAAGGCAGAAGTCGTGGACATCAGCACTTTTTTGGCACATTCCACCGTTACAGGAGTTTTTTCATGGAAAGAAAAGTGGAGGGACGCGCCACGGAGCCGTTCATTACGCGGGACAAAACCACCTCGGTGTTGGTCTCACAGGACGGCTTAAAGGTGGATTTCAGACGGCTGTCGGTTGCTTTTCAGTCGTGTGATTATCTGATTGTGATTGTGCATGAGCTGGACATGACCCAACATGTCCTGGAAGGCTTCATCACGGTGTTGCTTTGCGCCATGCAGCTCCACCGCGACATGCGGAACTCGTCCGCATGTCTGTCTCAATGTGCCGAAAAAATGCTGATGTCCACGCCTTTTCACAATTCCTGTGCTAGTCAGATGACATACCGGATCAAGACAGCGTCCAGTTTAGAAATGAACAGCACATTCCACTGTTACAGGAGTTTTTGTCATTTAAAGAGGAGGAGCCGCTCATATATATATATAAGTACATATGCATACATGAACATGATTGGAATTGAAAAAGACAGAAGCGTCTTAGTGGAATTTAGATATGATAAGGTGACATTAGTGCTGGGATTTGTAAATGAGTTGTTATTGCACATGATTTGTGGACATATTATTGCATGTGGTTATTTCACAGTGTTATATCTGTGTGTGTGTGTGTGTGTGTGTGTGTGTATATATATATATATAAAATTTTAGCTAAATCTTCTCAGAAGGAATGGATTTATTTTATCTTCATTCATCAGCTGTGTTCTTTCTCAGTGATTTGACCTTCCGATTTGGCTTTCCATCTTCCGTCTTCCCTGCTTTTCTCCTTTACATAGCACCCCTTGGGCACGTATTGTGGCATTTCGGGACTACCTTACATTGCTATGCTGATGATACTCTGTTTTACATGCCGACAACTGCTGGTAATCTCGTACACATAAGTCCTTAGAGGATTGCCTTGCGTCAGTGAAAAGCGGGGTACAAACTCCACTGACATTTCCATGACTCCACTGTAATGTCATCTGGACCAACTGCCTTTCCATTTTACATCCTCTTCAAAGCTGCCCTTACTTCATCCTTACTTATCTGTTGCACTTCCTGATTTGCTCTCTCCACATCATCCAGCTCTTCTCTCTCTTATTTTTTATTCATCAGCTCCACAAAATATTACCTTTTCCATCGGCATCCTTTATCACCCTAACCTGCTGCAGATCTTTTCCAGCTCTGTTCCTTTGTCTGGCCAATCAGTACAAGTCCTTTTCTCCTGCCTTCCTAATCAACTTTTTGTACAGCTCGCAATATGTGTACCTGTTGGGCATATGCACTGATGATATTCATCATCACCCCTTCAGTTGCCAATTTCACACTCATGACCCTGTCAGACACTCGGTTAATCTCCAACCAGTGGTGGGCACAGTTCTGCTAATCCGCTAACCGCTAATTATTGAAGCTGATGTTTTCATTATCATATTCGCTTTTCAAATAACTTTGAAAACCATCAGCGGACCAATTATCTTCCGATAAATTTTGGTCCGATAATTTTTAGACCGCTAACTTATTTTTGCAGGCATAATGAATAAAGCTTTAACAGTTAAAAACATTTGTGAATTCTGATAAAGATTTTAGTGCCTACCTGTTAAATATTTTGTAACAGACATACAGTTCTGTACTCTGCAAACAAAGGAGAGCTGGTTTCAGGAGAAACCGCTCTATCCCCTGCAGTCAGAGGAGATCTGGTCACAGAAGAGAAAGAAAGCAAGAAAAAAAAAGACCTAATTTCTCTTGACACCATAATAACTTGCCAGCAAAATCACCCAAGTCATCCAGAGGGATAGAGTTTTAACTTGTGATTAAAATTTTAACCAAACTAATTTCAGACAAGTTATTTAAATTAATGTCACATTTGTTTTATAAAGTGAAAATATCAGCTCTGTGTTTTAGTTTTAAAGTAATACACTAATTTTGAAGATTTTAGTGTGGACATGCTGTCTCCACAGTGCATTATGGGTAAAATTTCACAACAGGAGAAATGCATTTGAGATGCTCTGATCAGGCTCCACACGGACAACAGCATTTGTTGCTGCAGCTGATGAAAAGAAATAAAAATGTACATTTTGGTTGTATTACAATTGTTGTCATGGATTCTCTCTGTTTAAACCGCAAAAACTCTCTGGTGTGCAAGGATTATGGGTTAGGGTTGGAGTATTTGGGCGGCAGTAGATGGCAGTGTTCTATGCATTTTGACTTTGGTTATATCAAACGGTTGTCTAATCACAACGTGACTTTTGGCTTTTGCAAATGTCTTTTTTTTACCTATGAAAAAAAATGGCATTTTTTGCAAAAGCACATTTATATGTAAACAGCAACACATACGTCACATTAACTTGTTGATTTTTACATAGAATGAATTAGTCAACCAATCAGTGTTAGCAGAGGCTCATTTTACCCATAATCTCTTTGGCATCTGTGTGTGTTTGTTACAAAACTTCAGAATTATTGCATTATGTAAAATCAAAATATGTGTTATATTTTAACTTTGTACAAATGACAGAATTGTCATTAATAGAGTTATTCTATCCGGATTAATTTGATTTATAAATCAAAACCATAAGTTTAAACTGCTTTATTTTCCAAGACCTCTGCCTCATGGTGGGACTGCTGTATGCTGTTAAGGAATAATGACTTTTGTTTTTTTTGTGGCAACCTGGTGGTCAGGCTCCTTTTGTTGGGGTAGAGTTAAGCTTAACACCTCTCAACTGTTTCACTGCTGCAAAATATGTAGCAAAGAGGAGCTTCCAGCAGTGGGCAGGGTGCATAAAGACAGAAGTGCTGACTCATTGTTTGGGTTTGTGATCGTGGTGTTAAAACTCAAAATCGGCTTATTAGTAGCTGAGAGTGTACCGGAGACAATACTGAAATTGATCGGTTATCGGTTAGCTGTAGCTTCCGATAAAGTTTTGGGTGGTTTATCGGTTTAGCATTATAAAAGATAATCTTTCAGTTAGCTGACTAGATGTTATCGAAGCTAACTTTTTGGTTAGCTGTGCCCACCACTGCCTCAGTGCCTCCAACACACTCGTAACATACTCTTTCTTTAAAATGAACACAACACTATTTCTCTTCCTATCCACACCATGATACAACAACTTAAACCCACCGCATATGCTCCTGCTCTTACTTCCCTTCCACTTGGTCTCTTGCACACATATGTCTACCGTTCTCCTAGCCATCATATCAGCCAGCTCTTTCCCAGACAGTTTGTGAGACGACCCACAAACTCTGAATTCAAGCCACAGTTCACAGTGAAGACAGTGAAGCATGGTGGTGCAAGCATCATGATATGGGCATGTTTCTCCTACTATGGTGTTGGGCCTACATATCGCATACCAGGTATCATGGATCAGTTTGTATATGTCAAAATACTTGAAGAGGTCATGTTGCCTTATGCTGAAGAGGACATGCCCTTGAAATGGGTATTTCAACAAGACAATGACCGCAAGCACACTAGTAAACAAGCAAAATCCTGGTTCCAAACCAACAAAATTAATGCCTTGCAGATGTGAAGAAATCATGAAAAACTGTGGTTATACAACTAAATACTAGTTTAGTGATTCACAGGATTGCTAAAAAAGCAGTTTGAACATAACAGTTTTGAGTTTGTAGCGTTTTACTAATAGCCCAATTTCATAGCCTTAAGAGTGTGCATATCATGAATGCTTGGCCTTTTTGGATTTGTGAGAATCTACTGAATCTACTGGTACCTTGTTTCCCATGTAACAATAAGAAATATACTCAAAACCTGGATTAATCTTTTTAGTCACATAGCACTACTATTATTCTGAACACTACTGTTTGTGTGTGTTTGTATGTATATGTATGTATGTGTATATATATATATATATATGTATATATATATATATATATGTATATATGTATGTATGTATATATGTATGTATATATATGTATATATATATATATATATATATATGTATATGTGTGTATCTAATGTATAAGATGACCAGCAATCAACACCAAACTTGGTATGGTGATTGCGGACACCGAGGGGGAGGTCACTGTATAGCCCTTGGGTTGAAAGCATACGTGTGCGAACACACACACACACACACACACACACACACACACACACACACACACACGGTCAGCCATATATATTAGATCATGATCTTCTCACCTTATTTTCGCAGTTCACGAGGTATTCAGGTCAGGTAGCAAGCATCACACTTTACTTACTACATAGTGGTAGCTGCCTAGGGTGCACTTTAATTACAGACCAATGCGCGCCATGTGCGAGTAATGGCACACATTTTTTGAGTTAAAATGTACCTGCTGTGTACAGCAGGTACCAGAGCATTACAGTGATATGAGATGCTATCACCTTTTGTCATCATTCACTTGAGTCTTACGAATGTCACAAATTGGTCTCTGTAAATAAATGACGACAACATACACACAATGCAGTGCAACTTCCTACACCTCAACTAAAGTGACATGAAATATACAAGGACATGGCTAAAATTCTTCTCTATTACCTGGGTGTAGAACAGGTAACTGAGCTAGTGTGTGTGTGTGTGTGTGTGTGTGTGTGTGTGTGTGTGTGTGTGTGTGTGTGTGTGTGTGTGTGTGTGTGTGTGTGTGTGTATAATTCCATGTCACTTGCAGTGACCTTGTTTGTCAGGCTATTATAAATAACACACCTTATACACATACAGAGTATACAAACTGGTTATTGTTGTTTGTTTTTGTCTCCAGCCTCGTGCTCCTGCATGTCCTTTAACCCAGAGACCAGGAGGCTGTCCGTGGGAATGGACACCGGGCTTATCTGTGTAAGGACAAACCTCCTTTCTGTCCTGAATAAGGAGTGTTGCTCTTCTCATGTTTCAGCTGTGAAGTTCCAGTAGGTGGTTTCTCTCTTTATGTTGATTATTAATGTTTAGAGCAGATGTAGAGTTAAATAATTTTCAGCACAAATATTATTTCTTAGTTCGTGAGGTATATAATCCCTGAACTCTGTCAGTCAGTGTGACCATTAAATCTTAAAAAGACAAAGAAACTACATTTTAAAAAAAGGTTCTGTTGCAGCATATTTGGATAGATCAGGAGTGCTCTTGGCCTTGACCAGAAGAGTCGAGGCAGCAGTGATCCACTCGACCATGATGTTCAGCTCGTGAACTTTAGTGTTTTAAATAAGCCATGAAGTCAATAAACTGTTGCCCAATGACTACTGGGATAGGCTCCAGCCCCCAAACCCTGTGACCCTGAGCTGGAATAAGTGGGTAAAGAATGAATTTATGGTGTATTCAGTAAGAATGTGAATTTCCAGTTTGTAGTCTACTGTGAAAATATCTAAAATGAGGAGAGAAATTTACTTAAGAAACTGTATATGATCAGCTGGTCTAATTGGTAGTATTTATATTTTGGGGAAAACCTCCCCCAAAGCAACAAAAGAAAAAAAAAAGTAAAAAAAAGCCAGTCCTGGTGGCCTTTGTTCCAGATTTTTTAAGTATTAGTGTTTGCGTTGTCCACTCAGCACCTGCTTAGGTGTCTCTGTTAGACATTCAAGCTACCAAACACAGCATGTTTTTGTGCCATGCTGTGAGCAAATAAATGGTAAATGGACTGCATTTATATAGCGCTTTTCCATCTGCATCAGACGCTCAAAGCACTTTACAATTATGCTTCACATTCACCCCGATGTCAGGGTGCTGCCATACAAGGTGCTCACTACACAGCGGGAGCAATAGTGGATTAAAGGCCTTGCCCAAGGGCCCTTAGTAATTTTCCAGTCAGGCGGGGATTTGAACCCACGATCTTCTGGACTCAAGCCCAACACCTTAAGCACTAGACCAAGACCTCCCTGGATTGGGAGGTGTTGGTCTGGCCAGGATTGGGAGGTCTTCACCTGCGTGCAGTGCACTGCACGCAGGTGAAGACAGTGATGAAGACACGTCTGTCTCTCACATTCCTGCAGTGTCGTCGTAGATTAAAGTATGATCTAAATGTCAGTGTTTTGTTTGGTTTCAGAAGGGAGGTGTTCACCTGAGTGAAGTGAGGGACAAATACACACACACACGCACGCGTCGCACGCACGCACGCACAGAGACACAGACAGACAGTGTAACATACTGATCAGAATACAATTTGATGAGTTTTAACAGATGTAACAATCACACTGAAAAGCCTGTGTGTGTGTGTGTGTGTGTGTGTGTGTGTGTGTGTGTGTGTGTGTGTGTGTGTGTGTGTGTGTGTGAAGCCATAAAGCTCAGGCACTTCAAAGTCTGCTGGATGTCTGTTAGAATGGATAGTGACGAGGTAACCTGTCACTGCTGATTTAAAAAAAAAAAAAAAAAAAAAAAAAAAAAAAAATATATATATATATATATATATATATATAATATTGTATTGGGCTCTGTATCAGCTGATACTCGATATTAAAAGACTTGGATCGGCTCATGGGTCACAAAGAAAACATGGTTGTCGTGAGTTGCTTAAATTCAGCACCCGCGATGCTGTCGTAATCTGACATCAGCGTTCACTCTGTTTCCAAACATGGAGGAACAGTTGGCTTTAAAGTATTGTTGGGACATCACTGAGTTCTTAACGTCAGGTCCATACCTAGTCTGACACAATTTGTATATTTTTTACTCTGTACACCAAAATGGAGTGAACAAGAAACGGTCAGTGTGTGTTTGTAGTGTGGACTTTCAGCTTTGATTTCAAGGGGAAACGGTCAGTGTGTGTTTGTAGTGTGGACTTTCAGCTTTGATTTCAAGGGGTTAAAAATAATCACATAAACCATTTAGGAATGACAGCCATTTATATACGCAGTCTCTCCATTTTCAAAGGATTTATACAATTGGACATACTAAATAGGATTATTTTTCATACAAATTAATACTTTAACTGGCAGTTTTTTTTTTTTGTTGACAAGTTAGGGGATGGATACATGAACATTTCCAAGTCACTGCTTATGTCTTAGATTTAACTTACATCAATTATTAAGAAATACAAACAATATGGTACTGTGTGGTAAATCTGTCTGGATTTGGCAGTTATAAAAAAACTGAGTGACTGTGTAACAAGGAGATCAGTGAGGGAAGCCACCAAGAAACCCGGACCACTCGGAAGGAGTTATTAGTTTTGCTAGTTTTAAGAAGAGAAACTGTGCATCGGGCAAATTTTTTCACTCACATATGACACTTTCAAGCAGGGGTGGTGGCCAAGTGGTTAATGCGCTTGGTTTCTGTGCAGAAGGTTCTGGGTTCAAATCCCACCCCTGCCACATTTCTCCATGTAATGACTTTCAAAAGTACATTGATGCAAGTTGGATTTATTTATTTATTTTTTTGTTTTTATTTTGGAGATTACAACCCCAAATCAGAAAAAAAGTTGGGACAGTGTGGAAAATGCAATAAAAGGAAAAGAAAACAGAAAAGTAATTACATTTACTTTGGCTTCTGTCTCATTGCACAGTATGAACCCCTTGAAGATTTATATTTATTTTTCTGGTCAGTTTTGTTTCATTTGTTAATCTACATCCATTCCTGCATTTCAGGCCTGCAATATGTTCCAAAAAAAGCTGGGCACTAAAACATTTACGACTTTGTAATGTTGCTCTTCCTTCTCACAACACTTCGAGGACATTTTGGCAGTGAGGATCCCATGTGATGTTATTTTGTCCCATTCTTCCTGCAAACACATCTTAATGTGAGCAACAGTACAGGGTTGTGGATGTTGCATTTTTCATTTCAGGGTGTTGAAGGCCCGAAATACAGATATGGATATTTATTAACAGATGAAATAAAGTTGACCTGACAAAACATGAACTATCTTGGAGTCATACTGACTGCAATTGTGACAGTATGAATAATGTATCCTGCCTGTGACGCTAAAATGTGGCAATACCATACAGACAGGTAGTCAGGGCAGTGTAGATAATATATTGTTGCTCAACAACACCACTCTGCGAGTTTCACCCAGGGAACTCTCTAATTGAACTAACTCGGCAATAAGGCACTCAAGTTAGTTTGCAAAAGAGAGACAGAAGTTGTTCAAAAATCCAAAGTTTATTTTATTGTTTACACTTTATTTCTTCTTTATAAAAGACAATGACACACTATTAAAAATGGGTCTTTTAAATATAAATCAAATACAGATACACCTAATGGGGTGACCAAAACAGAAAACAATAAATCAAACAGATTAATTAAAAAAAGATTAAGACCGACTCGGGGCGAATCATCGAGCTGCAGGTGGCTGATTCACTCCCCCTGCAGGACGTACAGCCGATGGCCATGACAGCCAGAAACAGTCGACATGCCAACATGAATAAGCGAAGTGCACATCTCGGGCCGAGTGGTGCATTATGGGTAGGCTAAATTTTTCGACTACCAATCCACAATCTATGGCGGCGGAAAGCAGTGAGGAGTGCTATGATTTGGATCATTTCAGCCGCTGGAAAATTGACGATTTAAAGTGTTTTTGTAAGCACCGCGGATTGCCTGTTACAACCAGGACTACGTACGGCAGTGGACAGAAATGGAAAGAAGAGCTGGCTGTGCCTGCGTGTGCTGCATCTGTACAGAAACTACCGTTCATGCCGACAAAGGAGGAAAAGAGAGCTGCTGTTGAAAATGACCAGTTCTTGTTGATAGTTGGAGACGAACAAATTTCTGACCCCTTGATGGCAACTGACGGATGGTTAGACGAAGTCCAGAGACTGAAACTGGATATTGCAGAATATTTACTACGCAGGAATGAGAAATCGTGACTCCGCCGGCTTCATAATGACTACAATGACGGTGAGTCTCACATATAACCTCTTTGGTGTCACGTTTGTTTTGATAAGTTGACAGACATACAATGATATGTGCATGCATACAGTTTGTTTTACAATATTACGTGCCACGACATTCATGGCGTGACATTACAGTCATAAGCCGATGCACGAAAACAGCACCATCAGCCACATAATTCGGCACAGTTTCAGGATATTGACAAAATAAATGTGTGCAAGAAACTTACAATTTTAGTCCATCTGGATCTTTCTTTTCTGTGGGGAAATTGTGTAGAATGAACGGAGGTTTACGACCACATTTCTTCTTTTCGTCTTTGTGGGGACTCGGCGGAGCTTTGCAATCGTGTGTTTTCAGCCAACTTTAAAGCCTATAAATTCCGTTTGAGCATTTGAAAACAGCACAATGCGCCCCTGTCATTACTGTATGCGTCACTTAAGGCTTAAAGCCTTTGAAACAGTCCCTGTAAGCCTTAACTTTTACAGTCCACTAATGCTACTGTATACGAAATTCAATGGGAGCGGTGTGAGTTTGGTAGTTGGGATTTTTGCCCCCGTTTGACCCATGCATGCACAGATGCGTTGCGCACTTCGCTTATTACGGCAGCACGGAACAGAAGGGGGCGCTACAGTGCACCACCAGACACAGCAGTCAGTCTGACATTGGACAAACGAGACAAAACAGAACCGAGCAGGGCAGAGCGAAGCAGCAGTGGTTTCCTCCAGCGATTCAGTCACACTGCGCCACTACTCTCAACCGCGATCCTAAAATTAAAACAAACACAAACATAAGTAACACATAAATGGATGTAACAGGAAGCCAAGATTGCTACACTACATACCAGTCAACTTGACGTGGAGTGGAAAATCAACACCACATGGGAGCAACCAGCAATGAACAGTGACTGGCATAAGGAGCGATAAGCAGTGTGCAGCCAGCAATAATGCTGAAATGAGTTTCTGTGAGGCAAAATAACTAAATAAGCATCTGACAGATGACATTTAGAAACTGCAGCCGCTACCGATAGCCTACCTACCACCACAGGAACGCGGAAGTGAAATGCACCACACCATGGCGTAAGCCCAACCTCCAGCAAGCGTGAGAAAGACAGGAGCTCTCTGCTCACCTTTATACGGCATTCTCCTGCAGCGATTGGCTGGAACCCAACACCAGCTGAAAGTCACCAAGGCCGATCACTACATCCTGCTACACAATGAAATAGAAATAAAAGAAAATGAAAGAATCAGTGCTGGTTTCTTTTATAAGAGTTGCATTTTCCATACTGCCCCAACGTTTTTGCGGGGCTTATATGAGGGTAGGCTGAAAAGTTCTAAGGCTCACTATAATGCAGTTAATGCATTACTCCTTCATGGGGAGCCTTAGAACTTTTCAGCCTACCCTCGTAGTTGTCAAACATATACTTACCAAATATTTCCAAAGATGTTTTCCGGATATACTTTCCCATCAGGACTTTGTCCATATTTGTATTCACTTCAGGAATATCAGATTTATTTGTCATTATATAGTGCCTGAATAGATTCTTGTCATTTGATTGGTGGTGTGTATGTCCCATGATATTGATCATTTGTCCCGTTTGCCATTGTGCTCTATTTCCCGTGAATTTTTGGCTCCATTTAGCATGCAAATTTGGCTGCATATGTTTTGTACCATCACACTCTGTGACCAGCGCATGTGCACACGCAGCACGCGCACTAGCGGTGACGGCGCTTAGCAGCTTATTGACGCTGCTCATCCTTATAACACAAAAAAACACCAAATCCACTATGATGTAAGCCATCTGGAGGCATTTGAAATACTTGCTGGGATGTATCTAGCTAAAGTAGAACCGCTGTCTGATGATGAGCTCAACAAGTTTCTGTCACAAATTTTCTCTGGACTGAGAAAAGCAGACGGCAGTCTGTACACAAGTCAGTTCACGGTATCAGCTATGGACTACATTGTCAGGATGGTTTTTGAACTATCTGACTGTTTTTACAAGTTGACTGAGAACAACTTTGGATTGGCAAGGCTGGTAACCAAGTGGTTAGTGCACTTGGTTTCGGTGCGGAAGGGTCCTGGTTCAGACCCCACCCCTGCCACATTTCTCCATATAATATGGAGTTGCATCAAAACTTGTGCCAATTCATCATGCAGATCCACCTTGGATTTGCTGTAGCGACCCCGAGTGCAAACAAGGGAGCAGCCGCAGGGACTTCCTTACTATAAATTAATAAATTATCAAATGACAAGGATCTATTTTAGGCAAATAATGAAAGTTGTTTCATTTGTTCAATGGAAAGAATATTTCATTCGGTGAAAGATAGACCGAATGAAATATTCTTTCCATTACACTCATAAACATTCATTATTTGTATAACATTTATCATCTGCATTCTCCTCTTATCTTTCAGGAGTTCATGCTGTCAGAAGACTACAATAAAATGACCCCAGCGCGCACTTACCAGGGTGAGATAGAATGGCTCTGTGTCAGACAAGATCACAAACCTGTTGTGGGCCATATACAGAGTTGTACTTTGAAATAATGCCTTCTTTTAAACGGATTTCCTTAGAATGATTTACATCTTTGAGTCTGACTTCACTCTTTTCATGGATTATTGTTGATGGTGTATACTGGCATTTACCTTCATAATAATTTTAGACATAAAGTTATTATTATATTCATAGCAGAGGTGGGACGAAGTCACCAGCAAGTCACTCTCAAGTCATGAATCGGCAAGTCCCAAGTCAAGTCTCAAGTCATAATGACCACCAGTTGTTTGCAAGCTGACTTGAGACTTGACTTGAGACTTGCCGATTCATGACTTGAGAATGACTTGACAGTGACTTTGTCCCACCTCTGATTCATAGTGTATGAATTTGCTTAAACATGTTATATCTTAAATCAGTTTCATAAATATTCAGTTCAGTTTGTGTCAAACTGTTTGTGTCAAACCAGCACAGAAAGTAACTCCAGCAGTACTGAAGGATCCTCCAAAGAGACCTCGTCCCAAAGACATACACCACCTTAGATCACTGGTTGGTGTCAAAGTTTCATAATCATACACTAAGACAAGACAAATAAGATTTGGACCTTCATTCTTGTGCAAAGATATCAGCATTGTCAGACACCTCTGTCCAGCGATCTTCTGACCCCAAAAGTTCTGTATAGATGTCCCTCGATCTCAGCGGCCAAGGGCCCAGGCACCTGAATGCCACTGCTGAATTAACAGAATCTCTTTCCAAGTTCAACACTTTCAACACATAGAGACACACGTCTGATGGCTGAGTCCATGAGGTCATTGAAAGGCTCCATGCAGTCAGTGACTTGATCCAGGACAATTACAAACCCAAACACTCAGATTCCTCACTCAACTTCTCAAGTGCTGCAATCTCTGTGTCCAGTGAATCTTCAAAGATCACAGCATCTTCTGCAAAATCAAGGCCAGTAAACCTTTTCTCACCAAAAGCACCTAAGCTGCTGGTCTCCACAACCGTAGTCAAAACCCAGTCCATGCAAGTGTTGAACAGTGTAGGATCCATTACACATACCTGATGGATGCCCATTCCACACAGCACTCACAGTACCTGGCAATGATGTCCAACAACTTGTTGGGGATTCTGTGAATTCTCACTACATCCCAGAGAGCAGCTCAGTCAACAAAATATGCCACAGCCATTCCTTGGGTCCCTAAGTTGTCATAGTTCGGCATATACTTTCTTTAAAAAATGCCTTCATTCATTTTCATAAGATTTTAATTAACATTGAATCGATAACCCCGCCTTGCGCTCTATGACTGCTGGGATAGGCTGCAGCCCCCCGTGACCCTTGATTGGACTAAGCGGTTGAAGAAGAGTGCGAGTGTTTACTTCCTGGCCCTTTCTAAATGGTCTCAGTACCACACAGAACACCCTGCCACAGTTTTGTTTCAATGTGAAGACACCACACTTCTCAGGAAAGGTTAGAGGGATTCTGTAACTGCATCTTGTGTGCTGTCTGTGTGTCCACAGCCCATCAGGGCAGAGTGACTGTGGTGCTGTTTGTGCTGGAGATGGAGTGGGTTCTCAGCACTGGCCAAGACAGGACCTTCACCTGGCACTGCTCAGAGGGCGGCCAGCAGTTGGGCATCTATCGCACTGCCGTCTGGGTTTCTGGACTCCAGTATCCTTCACACGCTGTGATCACTGTCAACATGTATACTGTGGGTTACTCTGTCATGATGTGCAAACTTCGTGGCCTCGATCAGCATTTCCCTCCCAGCCCTGCTGGTGAGAAAATTTTAAATGGCAAAAATGTAATTATTCTGATTCAAATATGAACAACAATGAACATGTCTGATGCTGCAGCATTGAGCAAGACTCAGGTCAAAAGGTTTATTCAATTAGAAGATGTCAACTAACACACTGGCAGATTTTTGATGGGGATGAAATGAAAAATGAGTGATTCCCGTAGATTGTGTCAGTCAAAACTGAAATTTTATTATGTTGTGCTCTTTTGTTCCCTGTCAATGATCCCAAAATCTTATTTTGTTGTGTCAAGAAACTTAAGGCAAATTGTAGCTTGCAGATTTCATGTTCCTGGGATTTACAAAAGCCAGGCTTTTCACAGATGAATAAATTATTTCATCCCTTTCTGTTTAACACAATATCCCAGAAACAATAAATGCTATTCTGTTCACAGATGAAATTGGTATATATGGAGGACAAACTCATTCACATGTGTGAAGTTGAGTTGACTATATCAAGTCAAAAAGCCACTTTGTTTTGCCTATGTACGTAATATCCCATAGAGGTTTCTGACACCTGCTGGTTGGTTTGTGGATGATAGATTGATGAGGGATTAGTGTGGTTGACAGTGAGACGAGACGTTTCTGCATAAAAAGTATGACATCAGAGAATTAAACTTATTGTCTGATTGTTTAACAGCAGTTAAGTTTGAAAACTCAAATAACACTGAAAGAAGTCCACACAACCCTGCTGGAAGGATTTTGTATGAATGTAGCTGAAGCAGATTTCTTTCTTCTGTCTCTCTCAACATTTGTGTGGTTTTGAAGTTACCTGTACAGTCAGGCTCATAAGTAATCGGACAGTGACAATTTGTGCAATATTGTTTCTGTACACCACAGCAACAGCTGGTTCTTGTAGTGTAGCATTGATCCAAGGGGATTCACAAAAGTAAATGAATAAATCTCATTGAACATTTAGGAATTAGAACAGTTTCCCTCACTGGTTCTATGTCTACCTTTGTCGAAAGTAGAGTTCATCATGTCCGTAGAATCGTATAGTTCTGTGTTGTCAGTACAATCATAAATGTGTAAGGCCCGAGGGTTGACAGTGCAGGTCAGAGCACAGACCAAGCTTGAAGTCAAAGGAATTGTCAGGGAAGGGAAGCAAAGATATGTTTGTTGTATATATTATGTAAGGCCTTTAGTGTTATGGTTAGATCAGAAACAAGAGTTTAGGACCCAAAATGCAGGGAGTCAAAATTAATAAAACAAATAATTTCATTGTGTGAACAAATTGGAATATATAAATGTACAAAGGCGGTGAAGAAGACACTGGAGCAACTTGACCAGAAGGTGAATGGAGTGAGTTCCCAAACCAGATGGTGGATGATGACTGAACCAAGACTAGTCAGCCACGACGGAGCTGACTGTAGACCGGAATGCTGAGGACACAAGGAAAACGGAGTGAAAAACACACAGTACAAGGAATCAGAACAGTTCATCACCACAGAGAGAAACTGAGGTCAGGTACCACAAGTTTCTGGTGATTGCAGAGAGGCAGGACCAGGGTTTAAATATAGGTGCACTTGATTACTGGCAGGTGTGCAGAATCAGCTCCATGATGTGGCACCTGGAAGAACAGGAAGGGAGGGGAAGCATAGAGTCGCTTTATACAGAGAGTAGTGACGTGACGAGCCAGAAAAAAAAAAAAAAAAAAGAAGTCACATGACTCATGGTGCCATCCTGGAGCCAAAATAGAAGAGCAGCATAGCAGAGATAACCAATGTTCTGTGAAATTTATCTGAAAAATAACTCATAAACTAAAAATAAAAAAACAACAACACAAAAACCTTAAATTCAAGTGCATGAACTAAATACATCCTCCTGACTTTTGATCACATTTAATTTAGCTTATGAAAAGCCACTTCTGGCAGGACTTTGACCTTGAAAAATTTTTCCAAGATAAAAATTGTGGAATTGGAAACTATTGGGGCAGCACAGTAGCTTAATGAGATCGATTCCCATCTGTGACCTTTCTGTGTGGAGTTTGTGTGTTCTCCCTGTGTTTGTGTGGGTTCTCTCCAGGTGCTCCAGCTTCTTCCCACATCCAAACACATGCAGGTTAGGTGGATTGGACACTTTAAAATTATCCGTAGGTGTGTGTGCAGCCGTGAATGTGTTTGTTTGTCTATATGTGGCCGTGTAACAGACTGGCATCCTGTCCAGGGTGTACATGTCTCATGACTGCTGGGACAGGCTCCAGCCCCCCACGACCCTCAAAACGGTCGAAGATGAGTGAGTGACTGGAAATTAGTGTTGGCAGAGGTTTGCGCTCCACAAGCGTGGTGTTCTTGTTCTCTGGGAAATCTAGTTTTGCTAACTGTGTTCCTGCAGTCTGGAATGAGCAGAATGATCGAAAGCTTGCCTCACTCAAGTTCCAAAAAATGCAGTGAGTGATAAGATGAATAAATAAATGAACGAGTGAGTTCATCCCCTCCAGTTTAACACAATAACTCAAAAATAATAAATATCTTTTAAATTGTACAGTGACCCAGAGATATACTGTTATTTTGTGATTATTTCATAGTGGTTATGTTGTAAAATGGAAATATTACATTGACAGCTGCACACAAGTCAGTGGAAAGGAAGAAATAATTTAGTCACAGAATAAAGAGAGCAAGAAATTTGATTGGGCAAAGTAATTACTGTCCTGTTGCATGCCGAGTGATCTTCTACTATAGTTTGAGTACTTTTCTACCGTACTCTCAGTCCTTTCTTGCTGTACTGTGAGTGCTGCTCCAGTGTAGTGTGAATACTGTCTTACTGTACTTTGAACCCCTCCTGCTATACTCTCAGTATTGTCCTACTTTACGCTGAGTACTCTCCCTCTGTATGCTGAGTGTTCTCCTATTGTGCACAGAGTACTCGCCTAAGGTAGTCTGCATACTGTCTTACTGTACCCTCTGTACTTCACCTACTATACTGTGAGTGCTCTTGTACTGTACGTTGAGTATTGTCCAACTGTGCGCTGAGTACTCCTACTGTAGTTTGGCTGTTGTCCTACTATACATTGCATGTTGTTCTAGTGTACACTCAGTGCTATACTCTGAGTACTGTCCTACTGTACTTTGAGTACTGTTCTACTGTACACCGAGTACTGTCCTTCTCTGTGCAGAATACTGTCCTACTGACTGACCGAGTGGTTTGACAGTTTTCCAGCAGGACATATTTTGTTGTGCTACTTTACTTAATATAAACTCAGGTTTGACGTGGAGACGAGACACGCCTTTGTCGGAGACCAATCTGGTCAGGTGACCATTCTGAAGCTGGAGCAGGACAGCTGCAGTCTGGTCACCACTTTTAAGGGACACACTGGTAAACTACATACACATGTTCCTGCACACATTTGTTAACCTTTTCTCAGATAATGCCTGAAAAATATTTACCTCAGTTGCTTTAAATCTGATGTCCAAACCCAATGTTTTCTTTTTCCATCCTGTGTTGTGTTAATACTGGCTTAAAAGTGTTTGCTAAGAGAATATTGTTGTGTGTTTTGAATCCCGCATGCGTGTGTTGTACTTTGCTCCAGGTAGTGTGACGGCACTGTGTTGGGACCCGGGCCAGAGGATCCTGTTTTCTGGCAGTTCAGATCACTCCATCATAATGTGGGACATTGGAGGGCGCAAAGGCACTGCCATCGAACTGCAAGGACACAAGTAATAATTGTACCATTCTTGGACTGCAACAGATTTCCTTTACCTCTTGAATCCGTGCTTTTGGTTTAGTAATTATGGTATTTTTATAATTGTAAATTCCATAAAACAGTGGAAATCACAGTTTATCTTTTCACACGGTATGTTTAAATGTCATAATTGATTAGAAGAAGAAGTCAGTCTTTTATAGGCACCGGCCTATCGCAGGTTAGTTCTCCACCCAAGACCCATTTACAGCTGGTTGGACTTGGCCAATGCAGATAGTGTCTTGTCCAAGGACGCAGACAGGTATTATGACCAAGAATCAAAGTCTGGGCTGTATGTTTGTAGTGAACTCCTTATCCAACTGTGCTACCTGCTTGACAATAATACAAGTAATAATTGATTAGGGCAAAAAAAAAATATTAAAATGCCATGAAAAAATAAATTCAATTTCTGCTTTCTGTGAATTCAGTAAAAGTACTTTCATCTGTATTTCACTGTAAGATAGCAGCTGGGTGAGACTAACGCACGGGTTGAGTGTGCAGTGTCGGCACAAACCATTCAGAAAATGGGGGTGGTTGAGCGTGCAGTGTCGGCACAAACCATTCGGAGGAAGTGGGTGTCCGCACTAGGTGGCGAGTATGCCGTGGCCGAAGATGGCCGAAGTTTACAGAGCGCTAGGTGGTGAAAAAAAAACTCCCAAATGCCATGTAAAATATGCATAATATTATGCATATAAATAAATAATATGCAAAATAAAATACAGAAACCAAAATTATGGCAGTAAAATCCCTCATCAATGTCAAGGATGATAAACTATAATACTAAAATGCCTTATCACTTTTTTCTGATGTCAAGGATATATATATATTTTTAATGTGCATTGTACACACACACACACACACACACACACACACACATACATACATATATATATATATATATATATATATATATATATATATATATATATATATATATATATATATATATATATATATATATATATATATATATATTAGAGCCCGACCGATATATCGGCTAGCCGATATTATCGGCCGATATAAGCCCTTTTCAAAGTACTCACTATCGGCCGATAATTTCTCATAAACAGAACAGTTACTGAAATAATGTTTGCGTCGGCAATGTAAAATGTCCTTGCACCGTTTGTCCAGTAGATGGAGCTCTGACTTCATTCAACTGAGAGCTGCTTACACCCCTGCTTAAATGTGTTCATCACCGGCCCCCATAGTTCACCGTCACACTGCAATGATCGGCTGACAAAAGCATACAAGTAAGTTTATAAGGATGTTGTTTGTAATAACTTTGCGATTACATTCACTCCACATTTCTCCCGTTTCAGTTCAACTCAGTTTGATTAACTCAGTTTAAGTAGTAATGTGTCAAATGTGCTTCATTGGATCGGTCACTCTTTTTATTAAGCCCACGTTGTGTAGACCTTATTTCTAGCATGAAAAACTTTCATTTACTCCTAAAGGGTTGAAACATTCAGATTCACTGGTCGTCCGGAAGGGTTCTGGGAATTACTGCCATTCACCATTAACCCTCTGGGGCCGATGCCGTCGTATACGACGGCTGGGACCAAACTTTACTAAATTGTAAATAACGTTTTAATGATATGAGATAGAAATGTACTTTTTTTTTTTGCTGAAAAGTTAACTCCACAGACTTTCGATCCACCGTTGGCCATCTTGGTACTCCTCAGAAGATGTTTGATGACGTGCACAATGTGAGTGTCCAATTGGAGTTGGTTCTCTGTCACATGGTTTTCCAAACTCCAATCGTAGGGCAGATTTACCTCACGTTATATGGCAAAGATCATTTTCAGGAGTGATATCTTACTAGTTGGCCCGTTTGAATAGCCCCCTAACTGCTCCAATTGCATTTTTGCATTTTTTGAACTTGAAAATTCTTCTCTGTTATAAAGTTAATCAATATGAGGACAAAGCTTCAGCTTTTAGCTCATACCTTTTTTGTTAAGGGTCCAAAAAAGAGCATTTTATTCATAAAAAATATATATATATCGGCTGATTTATCGGCTATCGGCAAATCAGCCGATTTATCGATTATGGGCAGTTTTTTCCTCCAAAAATCGGCATCGGCCTCAAAAAGTCCATATCAGTCAGGCTCTAATACACGTGTGTGTGTGTGTGTATATATATATATATATATATATATATATATATATATATATATATACGAGGGCTGTCAATAAAGTAACGGTCCTTTTTATTTTTTTCAAAAACTATATGGATTTCATTCATATGTTTTTACGTCAGACATGCTTGAACCCTCGTGCGCATGCGTGAGTTTTTCCACGCCTGTCGGTGACGTCATTCGCCTGTGAGCACTCCTTGTGGGAGGAGTCGTCCAGCCCTTCGTCGGAATTCCTTTGTCTGAGAAGTTGCTGAGAGACTGGCGCTTTGTTTGATCAAAATTTTTTCTAAACCTGTGAGACACATCGAAGTGGACACGGTTCGAAAAATTAAGCTGGTTTTCAATGAAAATTTTAACGGCTGATGAGAGATTTTGAGGTGATTCTGTCGCTTTAAGGACTTTTCACGGTGCGAGACGTCGCGCAGCGCTCTCAGGCAGCGTCATCAGCCTGTTCAAGCTGAAAACCTCCACATTTCAGGCTCTATTGATCCAGGACGTCGTGAGAGAACAGAGAAGTTTCAGAAGAATTCGGTTTCAGCATTTTATCCGGATATTCCACTGTTAAAGGAGATTTTTTTTTAATGAAAGACGTGCGGACGGGTCCGCGCGTCGGGACGCAGCCGACGCGGTGCGGCGGCACAGGAAAAACACCTCCGTGTTGATAACCATTTGTAAAATCCAGGCGGCTTTTGATGGCTTTCAGTGGAGTGAGTATATGAGAAATTGTTTAACAGGCAGGACATGTTCCAACTTGTCCTTAAGGCTTTCAACAGAGGTGTTTTTCCTGTGGTGGAGCGTCGCGGCGGCTGCATCCCGACGCGCGGACCCGTCCGCACATCTTTCATTAAAAAAATCTCCTTTAACAGTGGAATATCCGGATAAAATGCTGAAACCGACTTCTTCTGAAACTTCTCTGTTCTCTCACGACGTCCTGGATCAATAGAGCCTGAAATGTGAAGGTTTTCAGCTTGAACAGTCTGATGACGCCGCCTGAGAGCGCTGCGCGACGTCTCGCACCGTGAAAAGTCCTTAAAGCGACAGTCTCACCTCAAAATCTCTCATCAGCCGTTAAAATTTTCACTGAAAACCAGCTTAATTTTTCGAACCGTGTCCACTTCGATGTGTCTCACAGGTTTAGAAAAAAATTTGATCAAACAACGCGCCAGTCTCTCAGCAACTTCTCAGACAAAGGAATTCCGACGAGGGGCTGGATGACTCCTCCCACAAGGAGTGCTCACAGGCGAATGACGTCACCGACAGGCGTGGAAAAACTCACGCATGCGCACGAGGGTTCAAGCATGTCTGACGTAAAAACATATGAATGAAATCCATATAGTTTTTGAAAAAAATAAAAAGGACCGTTACTTTATTAACAGACCTCGTATATATATATAGGGTGTCCCAAAAAATATACTAGATTTAAAACACTCTTTGACCCTTAAATGCTACAAACTTGATCATTTATGTTTCTTTTTTACTTGTATAGACCCTGAAGTTTATGTTGATGCCAAGCAAGACTCAGGAAAATGCCAAGATTAACCATACTACAGTGAAAAAAAATTATTGAGTTTTGGCACCAGACCAAGAGTGTCAAACAGGTGCAGCGACTTTATGCTAGACTGACAATGCAGGACCAATATTGACATTGGTATGAAAAACTTCAACCTTTCAGCTTTCTATCCAGCCATAAATTTATTTCCTAGAGATATGCTTTGACCATTTTCTTTGCTGATAAAATGTTGCATATTGCATGTTGCAGTCTTAGGAACAACAATTAGGCCCCATTTAAAAAAAAAAAAAAAAAAAAATCCTTGACATCATAAAAAAGTGATGAGGGATTTTTTTCTTAGAAACAGAGAACAAACAGTTCATTCAAATTTTGAAGTTGGGAAATTCCCCTTGTAATATGAATTAACATAAATTTATGGCACTCAGTTCATGTCATTCTCAAGGATTCACAGCCCTGGTTCTTCTTTCCTGAAGCTTGTGGCCATCAGCAAGACAAGATTTATTTATTTTATTTTATTTTTTAATTGAACACAATAAAACAATATAGAAAACATACATCTTCTTGTAGGGACTATACATTTTCATCCAATAAAAGTGTTGTCAAAATACAGAGAAATATAAAGTAAGAATTATAAAACAGAAATCAGAAAGAAAATGCAGGGACCACCTAGAAAGCAAAATCTTGGGCATAATTCAAATAAGCAAGAAACGAGATATATCCTAACAGACCTTTCTAGCTATTTTGTTGGTGCGGCAAGACAAGCAGCACATACAAGTGACAAGTAGCTCATCTTGTCGGGACACCGTTCGTTCATCCACAGCATACTCGCCACCGAGTGCTGACACCTCCATCCTCCGAATGGTTTGTACCGACTCTGCACACTCAACCCATAGCAGCTGTGCTGGTCTGTGCACACCTGATGGTGTCTGATCTCAGAAGTGAGGCAGAGTAGGTCGTCATTAGTATTTGGCGAGAGAACTGTTTAGGAACACCAGGAGCTGTGTGTCTGTGTTCATGTGGAACATAGTGCAGCAGATAAGTGAAACAATCGTGCAAATGGTGATAAAAGCATCAAATTCGGCAGAAATACTCCTTAGACACTCCTCTTTTGAAAAAACAACTGGCCACTTGATTTTTCAATCGGTGGTCAGGTAGGGGTCAATTGAATAATTACACAGAGGTCAAAATTAACAGATGCGCCAATCATATTGAAAAAATTCCACATTATTTGCCTGATCATAAAGTTTCCAAAAAGGTAAAAAGTGATACAAATTATTGGTTGAGCTAATAGGATTAATAAATGGAATAGTTTTGACATTGTTGAATGCTTGGTCTCCAAAGTAAAGGTCAAACAAGGTTTACGTCTATTGGATTCTCTGACATGTAACATATGTTACCCCGTAACATGATAAGTAAGGATGATACATGGTCCAAACTATTCCTTTTTAGAACTGTGTTAACTCAACTAGTAATTTGCATCAGTTTTTACCAAAATTGGAACAACTTCAACTTTTGACCCCTGTACAAAATAAAACTGACCTTTGTCACCATTCTTGCTGTTTTTATACCATAACTCCATAGAATTCAGTCACAGATAGTACAAACTATACCTTTTTGGAATCTTTATGATCAGGCAAATAATGTGGAATATTTTTCAATATGATTGGAGCATCTTTTAATTTTGACCTCTGTGTAATTCTTCAATTGGCCCCTACCTGACCACCTTCAAGTGGCCAATCGTTTTTTTCAAAAGAGGATTGTCTGAGGAGTATTTCTGCCGAATTTGATGCTTTTTTCACCATTTGCAGGATTCCCCTCTAAATATTCTCTTATCCATTGCACTAACAGGAGTTGTGTCAGGAAAGGCGTCTCGCATAAAGCAAGTCAGATTCAAATGGGAATCTCTACTGGATCCTCTGTGGTGACCCTGAGCATCTGGGGACAGCTGAAAGACATTGGTGGATACAACCACCACAAATAATTCACAAAAAAATGCTGCATGCGAGTGTGCAACATTTGCTCGACTATCGCAGAAGAAATGGGGTTCACACCCTGAATGTCAAAAACTCTCTCTGAAACTCCAGCAACTCCATAGATTGCAAGTGGTTTCAGAGAAACGTGCTACGGCTGTGCCACAGTGGTGCACCAGTGGAATTGTTCATTTGGGATGGTACATCAGTTTTCTGACATTCGTTTATAGCACATATGCATGACAGTGGCACACGTTTTGTGGGAGACACGTCATGTCTGGTTATAAAAGGTCACATATATAAGACACTTCTATGATGGCTGCAAAGGGACTGCTGCACAAGAGATTACACACCATCACACTAGTGATTGTGCCATCATTGTGCATATGCAGACAGTTCCTGTGTGACCATCACAGAAGAGTCTTATATATGTGACTGCAAATTTGTTTTGGCCAAACACTCAGCAACTCAACAATGAGGAAACTGCTTCTGCAACAGACTGTGACTCTGTTGTCTTCTTCAGTTGTATCTCAGTATGATGCTGAGGTATCTAAGGCAGATAAGAAACCTTTTTCAAACTAAAAAGCAGTCACATACACTTCTGCTCAGAATTTACAACATTCCTGAATTTTAAGTAAAGAATTTAAAAGATATTCACAAATAAATGGAAACAAGCCAGTTTAGTGTAATCAGAAAGTGTAATCAGAAACAAAATGCTTTTATACAGTTAAAAAAAAGCCAAACAAACATAAAATATATACATGACAATTAATGTCTATACCTTCATATATTAGTAGTAGATCATCACTGTTCCAGCCAATTTTCTTGAGACAGGTCAGGAGATGGATCATAAACATTTCCAAGTCATTGAATATGTCTTGGACTTCATTTACATCAAACACACAGACCGCTCAGTGGAAATGGGGCTTTACTGTCATTTTGACCTTGGGGACTAGCCAGAAATCAGACGGAGCCATGTCAGGAGAGTACAGAGCCTGATGAATCAGAGGAATGTTGTGTTTGGCCAGGGAAGCCTGAATCATCTGAGCAGAATGGGTGGGTGCATTGTCATGATGGCGCTGCCAAGTTTCTGCCACCCACAGATCTGGCTGTTGCAGCGCACAGCATCATGAAGGTGATGTCAGACCTCCTGATAATATGTTTTATTAATATTTTGGCCTTTTGGTGCTTACTCATGATGCACCACCCCACAGGATTCAAACAAAAAAAGGTTAACATGACCGTGCTTTCTTTGGCCTCGGCGATGTTGGATGTTTACATTGCGATGACTGAAATTTGGTTTCTGGTTCACACCCATAAATCCATGACCCATCGCTAGTGATGAAGTGTTCAGGAGGTTGGGGTCACTGTTTGCGCATTCCAGCATGTCCTGTAAGACTTCTAGACACAGTTGCTTCTGCTCTGCCGTTAGCAGCTTTGGCACAAATTTTCCTGACACTCTCCGCATAAACAAATCCTACATCAAAATAAAATGTATCAAACCTTTGCTTATCCTCACTTCACCTGCAAGTTCTTGGATGGTCATCCACGACCAAAGTCTGTACTGTGTCAGTCACTTGGTCATTTTGGCTTATGGGTGGCCTATCAGACCATGCTTCGCTTGCCACTGATGTGCACCCATTTTTGAAGCAGTTATGCCACTCTTTCTCATCATCACCAGAACCCTGCTGAATCTTGCGAATGGTTTCCGTTTGGGTATCACCAAGCTTTTAGCAAAATTTGATACAATACCTTTGCTGAAGTTGTTACATTATGTAATAATAGCAAATGAGAATCCGATGGGTACTCAGTACATGTGTTGGATGTCAAAATCCAACCCCTTGTCGACATTGTGACACCTGGGTAATGGATCAATTAGGGGATTGCATACCTGTCAACCACTTTGAGGTGTTCGCCATACTCCGTCTTCCCTTTGGTCTTTCCCTCTTAAAAAGAGAGGGAAAAGTGTGGGCAGCTATAGACATTTTTTTTCTCAATTTATACAATTTGAACAGTATATATAACAAGAAGCATCACAGTACTGCCTCAAACAATGTTGGCTGTTGAACTTATAATGTTGTTTGACATTGATTATATGTGCATATGTTACACTGTTTACACAAACTGTGTAAACAGTATAGCACGTCTGTTGTTTGACACGTCACGTCTGATATATATTGATTATATTCAATCAATCAGTGTGGTCAGAGGACCACATTGGAAATATGTGTATTTTATAATTTTATGTTTTATCCTCTGTGCTATTTATAGGGGTGGTGGCCAAGTGGTTAATGCGCTTGGTTTCAGTTCGGAAGGCTCTGGGTTCGAATCCCACCCCTGCCACATTTCTCCATGTAATGTGGAGTTGCGTCAGGAAGGGCATCCGGCGTAAAACCTGTGCCAAATCAACATGCAGATCCACCTTGGATTTGCTGTGGCGACCCCGAGTGCAAACAAGGGAGCAGCCGAAGGGACTTACTATCCTCTGTGCTATTTATGTATTGTATTTTACATGTATGAATTTTACCAAATGAATCCATCCATCTATCTTTTCACAATATTATATATTATTGTTAAATATTTATGGGTGACTGGTCTCCATATTTCATTGATTTCAAGTATCAAAATTGAGAAAATAAAATTTGTAAAAAAAAAAAAAAAAAAAAAAAAGAGAGAAAATTAATAAAGATCAAAAGGGGAACTGGCAACAAAGCAATAACTTTTGAAATATGGAGATTGAAAAAAGAGAAATGTGAAAATATTTCGAAATTGAAATGAAAATAATTTGTCTCAATATGACCTCTTTAATTATTATCAGGCGTGGCACAAACTGTACGGACACAACTGCAAAATCACATGACCGATAGAGTTCAAAAAGGGGTTTAATTGGTTCAACAGGCAGGTGGTTGGTACACGTGTGGTCCAGCAGTGTGGCAGAGGTAGCAGGCAGACGAGAGACTGAGGCGTAGTCAAAAAACAGGCACAGGCCAAAATACACAGCGTAAGGGCAATCAGAGGCAAGCCAGTCTTGAGGTCAAAAACAGGCAAAGTCAAAATACCGACAAGGACAACAGGACAAAACAAGGCACGGGGCGGAGGCTGGAAAGTGACACAAAGTCAACGATCTGGCAGTGAGCTGTGAGACTGTGAGGGCTTAAATAACTGGTGGTGTAATTAGTGAAACAAGATGCAAGTGTCAGTGAAAGTTCTGGAAGGGGGTGTGACTAGTGAACAGAGATACTGTATGCATGGGACAAGATAGTGAAGGCAGGAAAACAGAGTGGAGTGATGAAAGAGACAAAGGTGCAAGAGCAGGAGTGAATGAAAATGCAAAGCAAACAGAATCAAAGTGTGGGAGACAAAGACACAAGAGCTGGTGCAGGGGCAATCAAAGGCAATAACAGAAACCATGAACAGAATAAAATACAACTATGACCAGGACAGAGCATGAACATAAGAACTGAAAACAAAACCCGACATTATAGCATAACTAAAATCACATATAAGATGAGCAAAATAAACTACTGATAAACAGAGAATAAACAAACCCGGTGACTACAGAATAATGCAATTAATAAAACAAGATAACTGAAAAACAGAAAATGCAATAAATAACAAATGGAACATAATCAGATATAAAGCACTGCAGATAAATAACAAAAGCCTGTGACTAAAGCATAATATAATAAATGTGATAAACAGAATGAAACTAAGAGTAAAGCAACTAAGGGACCAAGAGTGAAAGCAAATAATAACCAATAAAGCAAAAGTAAATACGTGGCAAAGAAAAGATACACAGAGACTAAAAGAAACAAAACCAATCACAACCGAAGCAAGACCATGGCAACCTGACATGATATGAATAAAACACAGAAGATTCAGAACCTGAAGAACCAAAAACTTAGGACATGAACCCATCATGGGCGGGAGCCTGACAATTATGTTATTGGATCTAGGACCATTTAATTTTTAAATCTGTCCACTGAACATTAAAATCTGCATAACATCACAAATCAAACATTTTTAGAGTAGTTTAAACCTGTTGGAGCTCCGTGAGGCTGTTGTTAATTAACAGTTTTTAAGCTGAACACAGTGGCGACGGGCTCCACCTCTCTCGTGACCTTTAATTGGCATAAGCAGGTATAGAAAATGAATAACTATATTGGTGTGCAGAGGAAAATGTCAGTGTCCAAATACTTATGGGCCTGATTGAATGATTATCTTAAGGCAGTGAAACGACATGTCCCAGTAGTAGAGAAGCTTGAATCTTCGACTGGACTGGGTTGCTTGACACGAGGACGTTTCGCTTTAAATCGCAGAAGCTTCCTCAGCTAAAATTCTTGCTCTGGTAGTCTAACTTCTGTCTTGACTCTTGTAGAGAAGAATAAACAGAAGCCACAAAAGCTGGAGTTTTACACTGTCTTGACTCTTGCTTTTGCTCCAGCTTTTGTGGCTTCTTGACTCTTGTAGAGTCAAGACAGAAGTCAGACTACCAGAGCAAGAATTTTAGCTGAGGAAGCTTCTGCGATTTGAAGCGAAACGTCCTTGTGTCAAGCAACCCAGTCCAGTCGAAGATTCAAGCTTCTCTACTATGGAAACCACCTGGACAACTGAGAGCCTACACAGAAACGACATGTCCCAGTGTTCTTTCTGTTCCCTTTATGTTGTCAGAAAGTCTGTCCTCAGTACTTCACTGTGCTAGAACATGATGCTTCACTACTGCAGCGTCACTGAGCCTCTCTGGACATCGACTTTGCAAACTATCCTCTCGGAGGCTGTTGCAAAGTAAAATGTGCTAAGTAAGGTGTTCTCTGTTAAAGCACGGGCACTTTGTACACCCAAACCTCATGCTGCTGTTGCTGTAGAGAGCATATTCAGAAAATGTGACTCAGAGCTGCGGAAAGTTCCGTGATTGTAACAGAACACTACTATATATAAATACTGAATAAAATTTGCATAGGATTAGAAAGTGAACTGATGTATATGGATTTATATAACTGAATTTGTCAGGAGTCGAGGCTCAGCAGTGACTGTGCAGCTGATGCACATCACACAGACGTTGTTCCGGAAGCAGAGCCAGTTTGTGGTGGTCTCAACCAGCACCCATCACAGACAGGACATGGGCCAGCATGGTCCCGCGTGCACTCCCCCAACTCTATAAAGTTAGTATCATTAGAAATCTTAGGATGTCTACATTACAAAAATAACTGGCAACAGTAAAAATACTGGGAATCACTAGGAAATATGAGCACTTTTATTGACCTACCCTACCAAGAAAAAAAAAAAATCTGATTATTATCTGATATTTTTTTCTGCACAACATAAAGAATTACCAAATCATCATCTTTTAAGCAAATGGGACATATAAGACACCAAATGAATGAATGTCTTTACGTAGAATTGACTACATTTTGAGTTATGTGCCTAGTTTTCTTGTTCAGGTCAGAGGGTTTGCCTTCATACAAACCCCCATGTCTGTCGAAGGATGTAATGACATACTCTTGACCTACTTCATGTGTGGCCTCTTCTGCTACTCGCAGGCATTCTCTGACAGTTTTGTATTCCGTAATATGGTGGTTAGTGACAGGGTAGTAAAACAATGTTGTCATATGCTGAATATTGTTTTGGCGTCATTTGGCTAAATGACCCAAATCTGTTTAATGTGAAACCTGCTTTCTTACTTTTCTTGTTTTTGCAGCTTTTGTACTGTTTCCTGAATACTTTCAATAAATGTGTCAGCAGTTGAAATAAATTTCAGCAGCTGAAATAAATGTGCCAGGAGCTGAAAATTTGCATGCACTGTTTCACTGTTCCTCCAGTCACAGAGTTCCTGACCTTGGTCTATGTGTTTATATACGGTGTGTATCAATGACTGCAGTCATCTCAGATTATTTACTCCAGCTTGTCTCGTTGCATCTTTATTTGGGTTTGAGGAATTGCATAAACTGTATTCAGGTGGATACCCAGTTGATCTTGGATCTTTTGGGCTCTGATCTCTTGAATAAGATGTGTGTAGAAACAGTGAGACCATGTGTACATGGGAAGTAAGTCTTTGAACCGCTACTTTATTTAAGACCAATACATGTCTTTGTGTCCATTGCAGTGACAAAGTTCAGGGTTTGTGCTATGCTTCGCACACACGGCAGCTCATCTCCTGCAGCTCGGACGGTATCATTGTCATCTGGAACATGGACGTTACTCGACAAGAGGTGAGGGGAGGATTGTTGGTGTTTCATGAACCTGCTGAGTGGTAACTAGGAGGTGATGAGCAGGAAATGGTTTTATATGTTTGCGTGACTCCTGAGAGAGAAGTCAACATGCTTGACAAACTGTGTTCTATGCTGAATTTGTTTCTAAAATATATTTTCACAGCAGTTGCATTAAAAGTCACCAGATTAGCAGATGATTTCACCGTGCAGACAGCTTGAATCAGCCTTGTGGTTTTTGTGTTCTGACAGTTTGTACACATTTGATTGTAACTTGGTTCCACAAGGCACAGCCGACTGGAATGGTATGTTCCACTTTTTCAACTCATGCAAATATTCTTTTATTGCACAAATGGGAAATCTTATTTGTATAATACAGCAGGCCAGTTCAGACTATAAATGATTCTAAACAGAGCTTGTGGCGCAAGAACTTTTGGGTGTGTCTGAGAGACATATCTTTGTGACTCTGGTGAGATTTGAACACCAAACGTCTCGCACACGAGTCCAGTGTTCTTACCAGATCAGCCAACCTTCACCTGTAACTGGTATCTTGCCAATAATGCCACTTGTAACTGGGAAATATATCCCTCTTTGTGGCTCCGGTGGGGTTCAATCACCAGACTTCACACTCTCAAGACCAATGCAGTACCAGGTCAGAAAAAAAGAGGATCGGGTAGGAACATGTTTCAATCTGGATTACACCTTGTTACATGGGCATGCACACAGCGGTACTGTATGTGCTGATGTCTGTGGTTATAACAAGACTTTTTCACAAAGATCAATGTACTTGTTATTATATGAAAAGTATCTTCTGCTGAAGAATGCAAGATGTTCTTTATGGGATGATGGATGTACGTATATTACATTTCCAGAGGGGATCTGAAGAGTTCAGTGAACAGTGAGTCTTAGAACAAACCAGCCTGCAGAAACTTACTGACCGTTGCGGTCTGCTGCCCAGTCCAGTCATTTTGACTCGGCTGCAGTAAAGTTGCCCGCCACTCTCAGCAAAATATAACAATCTGCATTGTGTTTTAATTTTAGTTTAAATGTTAGCCTGGCATTAAAATAACTGAGCAACGAAATTCACATTAAAGTAAGTAATATTTATTTTAAGAGGCACTTACGAAAGAGGCTTAAAAGTTGACACCAGCTTAAGGAATACATCAGAAATTCTTATAGGACTTGTTTTGTCCTTTAAGTGGCTGATTGTTATGTAGACTGTTTATTTTGAAATAACTCTCGACAGCTTTGGTTTCAGCCACGTGTGTTAATGACTGTATGAGCACAATTCTCCAGATGTTTGTGCTTTCCCAGGAGAAAGTAGATGAGCTCACTGTTCTGCTTATTCACATACACAATCAGAGTGCCTCAAACAGAGATTGAGATCCATGCTGGCTGAATAAAGTGACATTTTTGTTATAAAAATGCAGGTCTCACATTGTTGACTGAAAAAAATTCAGGATTTTTAAGATTTTTATATTTTGGCAAATTCAGGATTTTTAAGATTTTTATATTTTGGCACACGGTGTTTACTGTTGCTGTATGGCTTTAGTGTATTTCGTGTATGGCTATAGGTTTGTGGTTGAAATGTTACCGTTTCAAATCTCACACAAAGATTTGGTATGTCGAGGTTATAAAAAATATTAACAATACGTTAGCTGGTTTCTATAAACTATATCTTCCATTTTTAATCTACTGGAAGTGAGTCATCATCAACAGTATAAAACCTTGTTACTGCTTCAATCAATCAGTCAATATTTATTTATAAAGCCCTTTATAGCAGCCAGGCGTGTCCAAAGTCCTTTACAGTAAACTCAAAATGGCACATAAAAACAAAACATATCACAGCACCACCAGGTATTAAAAGCCAGTTTAAATAAATAAGTCTTAAGCTTCAATTTAAAAAAGTGTATTCAGGAGGTATCTTGTTCCACTATCCGGGGCCAGCTATCACAAAAGCACGATCACCCCAGTGTTTGTATTTTGACCTTGAACATCTAAGCAAAGCTGACCAGCTGCCCGTAATGTCCTACTGTAATGGTGGAGAATTAAATTTTCAGACAGGTAGGAAGGTGCAATGCCATTAATACCCTTAAAAACAAACATTAAAATCTTAAAATCAATTTAAAAACAAACTGGAAGCCAGTGGAGTGAGCACAGTACAGGTGTAATATGCTCATGTCTGGAAGTATTCGTTAAAAGCATCAGCATTTTGCACAAGTAGGAGGTGTGCAAGAGATGACTGGCTAATACCAGCATAAAGGTCATTACAGTTATCAAGTCTGGAGCTGATGAAAGCATGAATGGCTATCTCAAGTTCACATCTACTGAAAAAAGGCTTTACTTTAGCCAGAAGACGTAGGTGGAAAAACCTGCTTTGACAACAGTTTATCTGTTGATTGAACCTCAACCATCTATCAAATATCACTCCCAAGTTCCTGATTGCTGGTTTTACATAATTAGCCAAAGCACCAAAGTTTGATGTTACCACATTCGGCATGCAGGTTGTAGCTTTGCCCAAATAGTCTCTGATTCTGTGTTTAATTGTTCTTTAGTTGTAACTTTATTGGCTTGTCATACGATATGTGGACAGGACCGCAATCATTTTTGTTGAGCTTTGTGTTGCCCGCTGTGTTTACATGTGTGATTGTTTACATAAGAATGATACCAATATTTTAGCTACCTGTTAATACAGGAAACAGCAGGGTTTCACCAACTTTAAAGATTTGGCGCATTTCGCAGGCATTACTGGTCATGCTGCTGCTCTCGATCTCCTCTGCTGTGTGTCGAAGTTGCACAATGGGTGGGGCTTAGTCAGCTCCACCTCGTGATGCGTAACGTGACAGCGACCATGAACCAGGTGATAACGTGCTGTTCAAGGTGTTTTTGACAATGACTTTGTTTCAAAGTGGCACCTCACAGCTCTGGCATGGCAACAGTTGTGTTTATGCTAAGCGAAGCCAATTAATGCAAATGAGCCAAAATGTTGATTTTTATTATTTATTAAAAAAAACCTGTTTGTTTTTGTTTAAAAGCCAATTCCAGAGTCAGTTTTATTTGTTTTCATTTGGTTCCCCCGGAGGAGCTGGGGAAGGTGTGTGTGGATCGGGAGGTCTGGGCGGCTTTGCTTGAGCTGCTGCCCCCGCGACCCGACTCCGGATAAAGCGGAAGAAAATGGATGGATGGATGGATAGGTTTTATTTTAGATATTTTGATGTTTTTTCCACATTCCAATTCCAATCTCTGCATATTCCTAAAAAATGGCCTTTTTTTAAGGGTGAACTTTGCATAATCGGTGGTATGAAACTGTTAATATGCAATAATGTGCATCTTAATTCTGGGACATTATATCAAAGAGAATAAATACCAATCAATCAATAAATCAATCAACATTTATTTATAAAGCGCTTTACAGCACCGACTGGTGTCCAAAGTGCTTAACATTAAAAACACAAAACACATATAAAATTTGAAAACAACACATAAAAAAGAACATAAAAATAACAAAACATGTCACCTCCCCACTAAGTGTTAAAAGCCAGTTTAAATAAATAAGTCTTTAACTTAGATTTAAAAAGTGCTAGGTCAGGAATAGTACGTAACTCAAGAGGTAGCTCATTCCACAGTCTGGGGCCAGCTACCGCGAAAGCATGATCACCCCAGCGTTTATATCTTGACCTTGGAACATCTAAGTAAAGCTGGCCAGACGCCCTTAATGTCCTACTGTAGGTGCGCAGAGTTAAAAATTTCAGACAAGTAGGGAGGTGCAAGGCCATAAATAGCTTTAAAAACAAACATTAAAATTTTTAAATCAATTCTAAAACGAACTGGAAGCCAGTGGAGTGAGTACAGGACGGGCGTAATATGCTCACGCCTAAAAGTGTTTGTTAAAAGACGAGCAACAGCATTCTGCACCAACTGGAGATGTGCAAGAGACGACTGATTAATGCCCGAATAAAGTGCATTACAATAATCAAGTCTGGAGCTGATGAAAGCATGAATGGCCATCTCAAGATCACGTCTACTGAGGAAGTGCTTTATTTTAGCCAAAAGGCGAAGTTGGAAAAAACTAGCTTTGACAACAGAATTTATCTGTTGATCGAACCTCAAACAGCTGTCAAATATCACTCCCAAATTCTTGACAGCTGGTTTTACATAGTTAGCCAAAGCACCAGAATTTGGTGTTACCACATTTGGTATGCTAGAGCGCTCAAACACCATGATCTCAGTTTTACCATCATTCAGGTAAAGGAAGTTTTGGGACAGCCACTGCTTTACATCACGAATACAATTAAATAATGATGACAAAGCATCACTCCCATTCGTCCTCACAGCCAGATAGATAGATTTGCATATCATCTGCATAACAATGAAAGGACAGGTTGTGCTGGGTATTAATTGACCCCAATGGCAGAATGTACAAAGAAAATAAAATCGGCCCAAGGACAGAACCCTGCGGCACCCCACAAGACAGATGAACAGTTGATGAGGAGAGGTCCCCAATCATAACAGAAAAGCTCCTTTCAGCCAAATATGATCTAAACCACTTAAGTGCAGTAACATGAATGCCAATAAAATGTTCTAACCGGGAAACAAGTACTGTGTGATCCACAGTATCAAAGGCTGCTGTGAGGTCCAACAGAACCAGCACAGCAGGATTCCCTGCATCCACCGACAAAGTGATGTCATTATGAACTTTTAAAAGTGCTGACTCAGTGCTGTGTCGCGATCTAAACCCAGATTGGAATTTTTCAAGGATGAGATTGTCTTCTAAAAATGATTGTAACTGTAAAAAGACAACCTTTTCTAAAACTTTAGATAGAAATGGCAGATGAGAGACAGGTCTAAAATTGGATAAAACTGATGAGTCCAGGTGAGGTTTTTTAAGAAGAGGTCGAACCACAGCATGTTTAAAAGCAGCTGGAACAGACCCTGAGCATTGATAAAAGTTAGGAGACCTGCCCCAACAGTATTAAAAACCTCCTTCAGCACCTTAGCTGGAACAACATCTGAAGGACAACTTGTAGGTTTTATGTGATTTACAACATCAGCAAGAGATGCGAAAGAAATGGGCCAAGAGGCGAAGATCAGTAGAGTGTCCCCTTGCAACAGATTGGCTTGTGGAAACATTTTGCCGCCGCCGTGTTGGACTGATGAAAATCCGTTAGACCCATACAGTCTATAGTCAGACCATATGATGTCACTGTCGAAAGAAGCCACTGCAACTGCTACAGGTGAACTTTTTGTTTTCTCTTCTCCTCATATTTTGATACTTTGATGAAGTAAAATAAGTACATTAATACACAGGTAGCCTTTACACGTTCATAATAAGCCCCCAACGCTATTTGATGTATTGACAGCATTGTGAAACTTCCTTAGAAATCAAAGCTGACATTGAAATATTGCACTTTACTTTGCATTTGCTTTGCTTTGCATTGGCTCAACAATCTCGAGTGCAGTTTGGGCCTCATATTTCTGTCCAAACGCAACCCGAACTTGATGCCGTTAAACTCTTTATTTCCATCCTAAACTAATCCCCGGCACGTGAAGAGGAAGATAGCTGTTAGCTCTTGTGTTTTTTTTTTAATTAGCAAAAATTAAGTTTGCATCATGTGAAGCAGACCTGTTGCAGCACACAGAGTAAATAAAGGTTTTTTGTTGTTGTTGTTTTTTTAATTTGACCTGTTCCATCCTTTCACCTGGGAGTCATCATCACAGCCTGAAGAAAACTGTTATCCACCTAAGATGTTTTGGAAGACGACATCTGGAAATACTTTAATTCCTTATTGTGGAACTTGCTTGTGAATAAATGCAGTCCTGCTTTGTCATGCCACTGACAAGAAGAAAAAAATAACTTATTTTAAAAGCTAATAGTCTTTTCTGCAATTAGTTTGTCAGCATCACTGGGCTCCATTTATTAATAGTCAGCGTAGGTGTCAACCTGACTCCAGAAAGGGCAAAGAGGGTGCAGGCTTCTCTGTAACTACCAACTCCACCAAGTGATTTCACTGATTAACAGCAGACAGGATGAGTTCATCAATGAAGTCACCTGAGTTGGTGGTTACAGAGAAGTAGTTGATGCCAAAGGTGCATCAACAAAGTATTGAGCAAATTGGGGGTGAATATTCATGTACATGTGATTTCTTAGTTTGTTTGTTTTTTTTAATTTTGAATAAATTTGCAAAAATAAATAAAAAAAAGTTCTTTTCATGTTGTCAGCACAAAATGTGGAAAATTGAAGTGCCTTGAATACTTACCTGATGCACTGTATGTGGAAAGTGTTGCCTGACTGACAGGTCAGAAGGTTTTCTCCATACTTTTGTCCTGCACCCTCTTTGCCCTTTCTGGAGTCAGGTTGACACCTGTGCGATCCAAGTTCACCACAGCCATCCGTCATCTCTTCAGCATTCTGCTCGTGATGAAAATAAATCCCATTAATGATCCACCAAGAAAAACAAAAAACAAAAAACAAACTAAAATTACACTGTTAACAACAACAGCAACATGTCATTTGTTATGAGTGGCTGAGAGAACCAGGGCTATGACATTAAGTTCAGTATCTTGGTGCTGATGTGACCGGAACCGAACCCGATTGTCATTTCAAAATATCTGTCAGAACCTGGCCTGACCCATTGGGTCCCATCGGTCCTGCTTCAGAGCTTGGCGTCTTGGGTTCTATACTCTTTGATTATATCATTCAGCAGAAACAGTTATTGTGACAGGACAAGACTGTCTCCATTTACATTTCTATGAAGGACTCATTTTTCTGCTTTGGTGACACATTTTGCGCTGTGTGGCCTTGTGGAAGAAAAGGCTGTAGGTTTTGTTTCCTTGCAGTATGCTGTGCCACTGTTTGTGATACCATGCCTGCCACATTGCAAATACATGTTTTGAATTGTGTGTTTGTGTAGACCCCGGAATGGCTGGACAGTGATTCTTGTCAGAAGTGTGAGCAGCCATTCTTTTGGAACTTCAAACAGATGTGGGACAGTAAGAAGATTGGCCTGCGACAGGTATCTTTGATCATATAGTAGTTAATGACTTTTGAAATACCAAAAGGTCACTGCTTCCTGCACTATAACGTGTAGACTCAATAAAGGAGGGGCGTAGAGATCTAGAGTGGCATTCCAAGGTCTAATGAATGATTTTAGTCTTACAGATTTAATTAAAGCAGTAAACCCCTTCTCAAGACACTATAGCTTTTATTCTGATAGACATAAAAGCTATTTAAGTATTGATTACCTGTTGGCTTTTGTAAATTTATTTTTCAGATTTATTCTAATCCTCTGTTTGACCGTGGTGTTATTACCTCACAGCAAGACTGTGTAAGATTAATACACTTGAACATGATTTGCAAAAACTAGAATTTGTACAGCAAAGGGGCAGTTTTAGTGAGGCACGGAAAAAAGAAACTGATTTAGTTAAGTTAGATAAGTTGCACTGAGCTTGCAGAAATGTGGAAAGTATTGAAATATTGCAGCGATTAGTACAAAAAGGAAGATACTTACTTCCCTGAAAGAAATAAATGGTGAGTTTTCTTCATTTTATTCTGGTCTTTATACATCTGAAATTCCACAAGATAGCAGTGGCGGCTGCTGGTCTTTCAAGGAGGGGAAGCTCATTTTCAGCTCATTGTCATAACATATGTCAATTTATTTAAACATAAATTCTGCTCTCCGTTCCTTTTCAAGAAAATGGTCTGTGACCTTATCATATCAAGTAGGCATCTTTTCCAGGGACTTGACCAGTGTCCTCTCAAAGGCCAGCAGAGCTAGGCTGCTTTGATGGCCTTGGCCCATTGTGTTGCAGGTGTAAGACTTAAGCCTTTTTAAACAGAAGAAGCTCCTTTCTGCACCCGCAGATGTAGCTACAATTGTTGCCACTAACGATAACAGTTTGTACAGTTGAGGCACTGTACAGTCCAACTCTTCTTTTAGAAAAAACAAGAAATCACACAGCTTTCCCCGGTTACCCTGTAAGCTCTGATTTGAATACAGAATCTTAAAGTTCAGACCTCAGTCTCCCTGAATCAAAGTATTGGCCAGAACATCTCAGGTCACTCTGGAATGCGTCATATGGAAACACTTCCCTGGATTGACTAATTCTAAGAGGCGCAAACTTTCCAAATTTGAAAAACACAAAGGAATCTGCTCCATGAGATTATCAAGACTGGCCATGTATAGATTTCTGTAGTGCTCCCGGGGATCCTGGAATTGGGAGAGGCGGCACGTTCTCATGGGCTCATCTCGTGGGTCTGATGTGAGACCTGCTGCTTTGGCATAAACAGCTTGGAAAGCCTCCTCTGACCTCTTCTCTTTGACAAAAGCAAGAAGAGATGCAGTTCTTTTCTTGCAGTAGAGAACATCCATGGCCCTCTGCTGGATGATATCAAAGACCACATCAGTCTCTGAGAAGATTTGTTCATATGTGTAGAACTTGAACACAAACAAAATCATCCACTTTTCATTATAATCTGACCAATGGACCATTTGTCAGATTATAAAACACGCATGTCAAAGTGGGACATCTGATCACCCTGTTGGCTGCAGATTGTTTGAGTCAAACAGTTATTTTCTTGACTTTGACCTTTCAATTTCACCAAGAGTCAAAGGTCATGTCATGAGATAAAATGTCACCAATATGAAGGATTATATAACTTCATATTAGTGTTTAATAGTAACTACAGGTAACCAGTTCCTCAAAATAACCATTGTGATTATCCCCAGGATATAAGCATTGGGGAGAGATTTGACCTAGACTTAAAACCTTTACTTTTTTTAACCAGTCCACCCCCCCAATCAGATGACAAGAGTGATCAACAAGGTAAATTATGAAGAAGTGAACCCAGCAACCAGAATACAAAGGAAATACTTTTTATTAAGTTCATTGACAACAAATGTTTGGGAGAGTGTGTCAGTAACATGTTAAAGTTGTGTTGTTTTTCTCAGCACCACTGCAGGAAATGTGGCCAGGCAGTGTGTGGAAAATGTTCATCCAAACGTTCCACCATTCCCCTGATGGGCTTTGAGTTTGAGGTGCGAGTATGCGACGGCTGCCATCAGTCCATCACAGAGGAGGAGTGAGTTACAGTTCACCTTTGTGGCTGCTAGAGTTGCCAACTCCGTGTAAAATAAACAAGGGGCACCTTGTTGGCAGGGGAGGCGGCCTGATTGCCCTCACCCCTCTTGGCGTGGTCAATGTTTTTTGCCTTTTTGTGTGTGTGTGAAATGACTTTTAAACGGTTTGATGGGTCATTTTGTTTCTTAAATATGGGATGAATCCTTTTTACAAGCGACGGTTGGCAACCCAAGTCTCTGCACACTGCATCATTGTCCTGCCAGAGCTCCTGCTACACCAACATCTTCTCTGTGTGTCTTCCAGGAGAGCGCCCACAGCCACCTTCCACGACAGCAAGCACCACATCGTTTACATGCACTATGAGCCCACCACAGGAAGTCTTCTCACCTCTGGCAACGACAAGGTTATCAAGGTCTGGATCCCGAACACAGTTGTTGTATTCACTAGAGCTGGAATCATATTCCACAACAAACAACAGATTTCATTAGTTAAAAATATGTTTGTTTTTTTAAAATGAGATGTTTTCAGAAAACACAGAACAATGTTGATCACAAGCTCAGAGTCCAGGTTCGGAAAATAAAAAAGTTTCAGTCATATAAAACAGAACAACACATCTGCAGATTGCAGCAGTTACAACCAAAGATTTAATTTTGGTTTATTTAAAATGGATGTAAATCCATTGGTCATGTTCAGATTGCAAGCCCAAATCTGATTTTTAGCATGTCCAGATTATATCTAGATGTTGGTAATGCCTCCTTTCCAAATAGCATATGGACAACGTTTGTAATATACAATGATCCACCATTGAGTGTTGTCATCCATTTGTGCAGAAAATGTCCATGGAACACAATAGAAACAAAAACAGGATATGACAAATTTGTCTCTTATAGCTGCAAGACATAACTAATATTCAAATTGTGCAAAGTCACTAAAGTACTTTGTTTTCACTTCTCCAACAAAACTATTAGAATGTCAGTGGTCAAGCAAATGAAACGAAGGCACTAGCTTGTTAGCTTTCCAAAAGTTGTTGGATTTACAAAGCTAGCTTCTTGGCACACAATGCATAAGGTCTCTCCAAAATCCAGAGGTTAAGTCTTTTTTAACACACTCAAGGTAAATTCCAGACCAAAAAAAAAAAACCTGCTGGAAGAGTTTCACACATACAATGGACATCATGGAGGCTTTCATAGAAAGGAATTGGTTGTCATAGCTACACACGCATGCATTACGTGGAAATGAGGCATCAGACCGAAAATGAACATTGCTACACGGACACACAGGTTGGATCTAGTCACTTACTGTTTAGACAGTGGACAGCCAATCAGTGTGATCAGATTTGGATCATTTGTGATGTTAACATTGCTGTTTCTAATGCTGCCATTTTTGCTCAAGGCCAAAATATGGTCATGGAGTATTGCAAAGACTTTGCTTCCATCTGTCCTTCTGTCTGTCTGTCTATGCTCACCATCCTATTACTGCCAGGGTCTTCAAATTCACAGGGAGCATTCTTGGGACACAGACCTTGGACAGGTTCAAAGATGGGTAACCTTGACTTATTCTAAGGGGTCAAAAGGTCAAATTCTTTCTACACATTCTTTCATTGATTACATGCTCATACAGTCGAGGGTGTTGTAGCATTGCACTATATTACAACATTAAATGGAAATAAAATCATCAGCCAGTGAGTTCCAGATCTCTTTAATTCTTTCAATATGATTCTCATCTAACGCCTCTGAAAATTCTAAGAATCCAAATATATTGGATGAGGCCCAACACGCATAAAAAAGCTGTCCTGTTTGAAAAGCTTGAATCTGTGAATGTTGGACATCTTTGGTTGATGATCAGGGATGAATCATCGCCATTGATCCTTTCAGTCATCACTGAATGTTGACGTGAGGTTCATATGGTGTGGAATGATCAAACACAACTTTTTGGATTTAAACATTACTGAAATATTAAGGACATTAATGAATATCGGAATGCCTTGAAAAAATTCTGGATTTTGAGCAGCTGTGGAATGAACTCATGTTGTTTCATGTATGAGTAATTTGGCAAAGAGCATTGGGACTTTGGGACTTTGGAATTTGGAAACTTCTTTGTTGGTTGAGGTCTCGTCTTGGGGAAAAGTTGAGTTTAGGTTTGGGATGAGCAATGGGACATCTCCTGCATCAGTGACTGATGTGCTATCACTCAGCCATTAGATTATAGATATGGTTAATAGCTGGAACATTTCTGTTGGATTTTCTGACAATCTTGTGTTGTGATTTTAGTTTTGTCACTGTGACCACAGCAGATGGTCACCTCATTTAGTTTGATCTTCTTGTTTCTTCCTTTAATTGAAAACACTGAGGGAGAGTTTCTTAACTACTGTCACTGCTGTGCCTGCTCATATACTGGATAAGGTGTCAAGACCAGACCGTGTGGCACGTGTGTAATGCTGAATTAATAGAATTGGATAAGATTTGAAAGGGCACAGTTGGACTTATTTCAGGTTGTGTGACTGACTGTTGTTTTCGTTCCTAGAAGCTGTGCTGTGGATGACAATTTAAATGCTTTCTTCCACTTTACTTATTTTCATATTTGCAGTTTCTGTAGTCCAGGGTGTGTCAGTCAAAGCACACACATAATTGTGAACAAGGTAAAGTGCTTTTTTGTTTTTGTTTGTTTATGGGTGTGTCAGCAGCTGTGGGACATGACTCACGTGGTGTCCTGATGTCTGTGGATGACCAGGAGATGACAGGACGTCTGCTGCTCACCAATCTGTGGAATCACCTGGAAGATGAATGACAGCAGTATCACCACCATCTGGAGAATGTTGAACACTTTCCAAAATTCAGATAAATACTGTAGTTGCTACTGCACTTTGACAAGGATGACATTGTACGACAAGGACGTGTGTGAGTCAGTGGGATCTGTGTGCACAGCCTGTGTGTGACTGTGTGCACAGTGTTTGTGTGTGAGTCAGTGGGATCTGTGTGCACAGCCTGTGTGTGACTGTGTGCACAGTGTTTGTGTGTGAGTCAGTAGGATCTGTGTGCACAGTGTTTGTGTGTGAGTCAGTAGGATCTGTGTGCACAGTGTTTGTGTGTGAGTCAGTAGGATCTGTGTGCACATGTATGTGTGTGTCAGTGAGTTCTGTGTGCACGGCCTGTGTGTGACTCTAGGGAGTCTGTGTGCATGGCATTTGTGTGTGAGTAAGTGGGATCTGTATGCACAGTGTTTGTGTGCAAGTCTGGAGGATCTGTGTGCATGCATTTGTGTGTGAGTAAGTGGGATCTGTGTGCACAATGTTTGTGTGCAAGTCTGGAGGATCTGTGCATGCATTTGTGTGTAAGTGGGATTTGTGTGCACATTTGTGTGTGAGTCAGTAGGATCTGTGTGTACAGTGTTTGTGTGTGAATCAGTGGGATCTGTGTGCACGATGTTTGTGTGTGAGTCAGTGGAATCTGTGTGTACAGTGTTTGTGTGTTGTGATTGTGTTGTGATAGTGAGTGTTGTGTGCTCCTGGTTCCTCTATCTTCCCTCTTCTCTAATTTAGGTACTTTACATACATTCCTTGTTGACCTCAAACTGTAAATTAACTAACTAAACATTTCTCTGCTGAGCTCAACAGTTCATTTGTCCAACATGTGGTGTTGTTTAGTTGTTGGATCTGCACGTGTCAACATGTGATGGCTGCAGGAAAACAGCAGTTTCCAGTTACAGATGTTGACATCATGTTGCCTGTTGGAGGCAAAGCAAGTAATGGCTTCTCTACTTTTAACACTACTGCCATCTGCAGGTAATGTGGTATACATGCAGTGTTTTTTTGCTCGTTTGTTTCAGTGTAACAGCATTTAAAATGAATTACAGAAAAACACATTATTAGCACTTGAAGACTTTTAGAAAATAGTCATTTACGTCTATTATTATAAACATCTGTGAGTGGAAAAATCGTTTCCATAGGGTGGTGTGGACTTTTGACCATGTTGTTTGAGTTTTAGATGGTATCTTCGCAAGTAATGGTTTAATTCTTTGATTTTGAACACTTCTGAGTGGAACCGGTCTCTGGGGTCTATAGTGGGCGAGTTGTGCAGAGGGCACTTTACTCTTTAAGCGGCAGGTATTTAAGGGAACTGAGTGCAAAGGAGTTGGGACAACTGAGTTCATCATGGGCATCATGTCTGAACAAAATGTCAACCAATCCAAGGAACACCCATCTTTCCCTTTAAATGGGACTGTGCCAGGAACATACAGTGCCTTGCAATAGTATTCGGCCCCTTGGTATATCACACATTTTAATTTGCTTAGAGGAGGATTTTCTTTCACCAAAACAGTTCAAATCCAGGCTTGCATCTCGGATGTACCTCCTGGCAAATTGTAGCTAACCTTTCAGGTCTTCTTTTTTTCGAAATTCCTCCTCTATATCACTTCATCATGAAGCTGTATAACTGGTGATGCAAAATACAAAACGTGTACTATGCACAATTTCTCCAATCACAGCCACAGAAGCCTATAACTTCTTCTGGGTTTTCTGTGTGTCTTGGTGGCTTTCCTCACTCTTTTTCTTGTGCACTCAGTTTTTGAGAACTGTCTACTCCAGACAGATTTACCATAGAGTGCAATACTGTTTGTATTTCTTTATAATTGATGTAAATAAAGTCCAAGACATATTCAGTGACTTGGAAATGTTCATGTATCCATCCCCTGACAATAAAACTGATTATTTATAGATATTATACCAAAGGGACCCATTACTTATGCAGCCCATCATTTTGGCTTTTGTATTTTTCATTAATTTATTTCAAGTTGTAGAGATTTACTTTGAGTTTAAGGAAGATCATTTTAGAAATTTTTATCTTGAGAAGCCTGATTTACTTTTTGTATTTGAAATGATCTACCGGTAAACAATTTAAAATGTGTAAAATACTGAGGGACCAAATACTTTTGCAAGGCACTGTATCACTGTGGCATCAAGGTAGCAGATAAAAGTGAAAGGGTTTCTGGTACATTAATGGATTAGTGGTGGCCATCAAAGCGCATTTTGTTTAATTGTTGCTTTCAATTCACCTTTATTATGTATTTTATACATATAATGTCACTTGTCTCAGCGAGACAGAGAAGGGTTCTGTTATATTTATTTGTTTCTTTGGACATAATGTGCTGTAACATAAATATTACACCAATGCATGTGAATGGTGATATGTGCAGTATGTGTGTTATGTAAGGTGGTCTGGTTTTTACCTGGCTTCCTTAGTCTCAAATTGTTTTGTTTTAACACAAAGCATTTCTGTGTTGAACTCTACTGTGAAACTGGTGAAGCAACAGACAAATGTTGGTCTGTGCAAAGTCTCTCAGATGTTTAAAAAAAATATAAAAAATAGTACAACACTTCAACTTTTTAGCTTCAGCGTGTGTGTGTGTGTGTGTATATATATATATATATATATATATATATATATATATATATGTGTGTGTATGTATTAGACTCATATTCATATATATTCATAAATATGAATATAAATATGACACAACAAACAGTATAACCAACAATCCTGCCCCCACCTTTGCCCTTTGCACACATCCTATAACCATGGAGCCATGGTTGCTTGCCTCTACTGGTGGTTGGCTCTCACTGCGGTATTGTATAACTTCCTGTTCCGGAGCACAGCGGTGTTTTTCTGTATCTATTAGCTGTTTAATCTGCGCAGTTAGATTGATCTAGTTATCTAGATTACGATTTGTTTCCCAGTGTAATCTTTACGTGCCTTAACTAAAGCACTCCTTCTGCTGAATCACCTCTAAATTACCCTTACCAAAAAGTAGTACATGCAAGTATGTTTCAAGTATACTTCCAGTTTACTTTTTATATACTTATCAGTACTATTTTTTGGTAAGGGTATTTACACATTATTCACTTTGCGTGTTTTTAGGAATCCGCTAGCTTAGCGTAGCTACTAGCTCTTAGCCGGTTTAGCATGGCGGCTTCTCCTGTCTCTCCCGCACTTTTCTGCTCTGGGTGTGAAATGTTTAGTTATTCCTCGGCCTCCTTTAGCAGTAATGGTACTTGTAATAAGTGTAGCTTATTCGTAGCTTTGGAGGCCAGGCTGGGCTCCGCACCGTGGAAAATTCTACAGCTAGCCAGGCCCCTGTAGTCGGTGCGGACCAAGGTAGCTTAGCCGCCGTTAGTTACCCCCTGGCAGATCCCGAGCAGCCGGGAAAGCAGGCTGACTGGGTGACTGTGAGGAGGAAGCGTAGCCCTAAACAGAAGCCCCGTGTACACCGCCAACCCGTTCACATCTCTAACCGTTTTTCCCCACTCGACGACACACCCGCCGAGGATCAAACTCCGGTTATTGGCAACTCTGTTTTGCGAAATGTGAAGTTAGCGACACCAGCAACCATAGTCAATTGTCTTCCGGGGGCAAGAGCAGGCGACATTGAAGGAAATTTGAAACTGCTGGCTAAGGCTAAGCGTAAATTTGGTAAGATTGTAATTCACGTCGGCAGTAATGACACCCGGTTACGCCAATCGGAGGTCACTAAAATTAACATTAAATCGGTGTGTAACTTTGCAAAAACAATGTCGGACTCTGTAGTTTTCTCTGGGCCCCTCCCCAATCAGACCGGGAGTGACATGTTTAGCCGCATGTTCTCCTGGAATTGCTGGCTGTCTGAGTGGTGTCCAAAAAATGAGGTGGGCTTCATAGATAATTGGCAAAGCTTCTGGGGAAAACCTGGTCTTGTTAGGAGAGACGGCATCCATCCCACTTTGGATGGAGCAGCTCTCATTTCTAGAAATCTGGCCAATTTTCTTAAATCCTCCAAACCGTGACTATCCAGGGTTGGGACCAGGAAGCAGAGTTGTAGTCTTACACACCTCTCTGCAGCTTCTCTCCCCCTGCCATCCCCTCATTACCCCATCCCCGTAGAGACGGTGCCCTGCTCCCAGACAACAATAACCAGCAAAAATCTATTTAAGCATAAAAATTCAAAAAGAAAAAATAATATAGCACCTTCAACTGCACCACAGACTAAAACAGTTAAATGTGGTCTATTAAACATTAGGTCTCTCTCTTCTAAGTCCCTGTTGGTAAATGATATAATAATTGATCAACATATTGATTTATTCTGCCTTACAGAAACCTGGTTACAGCAGGATGAATATGTTAGTTTTAAATGAGTCAACACCCCCGAGTCACACTAACTGTCAGAATGCTCGTAGCACGGGCCGGGGCGGAGGATTAGCAGCAATCTTCCATTCCAGCTTATTAATTAATCAAAAACCCAGACAGAGCTTTAATTCATTTGAAAGCTTGACTCTTAGTCTTGTCCATCCAAATTGGAAGTCCCAAAAACCAGTTTTATTTTGTTATTATCTATCGTCCACCTGGTCGTTACTGTGAGTTTCTCTGTGAATTTTCAGACCTTTTGTCTGACTTAGTGCTTAGCTCAGATAAGATAATTATAGTGGGCGATTTTAACATCCACACAGATGCTGAGAATGACAGCCTCAACACTGCATTTAATCTATTATTAGACTCTATTGGCTTTGCTCAAAAAGTAAATGAGTCCACCCACCACTTTAATCATATCTTAGATCTTGTTCTGACTTATGGTATGGAAATAGAAGACTTAACAGTATTCCCCTGAAAACTCCCTTCTGTCTGATCATTTCTTAATAACATTTACATTTACTCTGATTGGACTACCCAGCAGTGGGGAATAAGTTTCATTACACTAGAAGTCTTTCAGAAAGCGCTGTAACTAGGTTTAAGGATATGATTCCTTCTTTATGTTCTCTAATGCCATATACCAACACAGTGCAGAGTAGCTACCTAAACTCTGTAAGTGAGATAGAGTATCTCGTCAATAGTTTTACATCCTCATTGAAGACAACTTTGGATGCTGTAGCTCCTCTAAAAAAGAGAGCTTTAAATCAGTAAGTGCCTGACTCCGTGGTATAACTCACAAACTCGTAGCTTAAAGCAGATAACCCGTAAGTTGGAGAGGAAATGGCGTCTCACTAATTTAGAAGATCTTCACTTAGCCTGGAAAAAGAGTCTGTTGCTCTATAAAAAAGCCCTCCGTAAAGCTAGGACATCTTCTACTCATCACTAATTGAAGAAAATAAGAACAACCCCAGGTTTCTTTTCAGCACTGTAGCCAGGCTGACAAAGAGTCAGAGCTCTATTGAGCTGAGTATTCCATTAACTTTAACTAGTAATGACTTCATGACTTTCTTTGCTAACAAAATTTTAACTATTAGAGAAAAAATTACTCATAACCATCCCAAAGACGTATCGTTATCTTTGGCTGCTTCAGTGATGCCGGTATTTGGTTAGACTCTTTCTCTCCGATTGTTCTGTCTGAGTTATTTTCATTAGTTACTTCATCCAAACCATCAACATGTTTATTAGACCCCATTCCTACCAGGCTGCTCAAGGAAGCGCTACCATTATTTAATGCTTCGATCTTAAATATGATCAATCTATCTTTGTTAGTTGGCTATGTACCACAGGCTTTTAAGGTGGCAGTAATTAAACCATTACTTAAAAAGCCATCACTTGACCCAGCTATCTTAGCTAATTATAGGCCAATCTCCAACCTTCCTTTTCTCTCAAAAATTCTTGAAAGGGTAGTTGTAAAACAGCTAACTGATCATCTGAAGAGGAATGGTCTATTTGAAGAGTTTCAGTCAGGTTTTAGAATTCATCATAGTACAGAAACAGCATTAGTGAAGGTTACAAATGATCTTCTTATGGCCTCGGACAGTGGACTCATCTCTGTGCTTGTTCTGTTAGACCTCAGTGCTGCTTTCGATACTGTTGACCATAAAATTTTATTACAGAGATTAGAGCATGCCATAGGTATTAAAGGCACTGCGCTGCGGTGGTTTGAATCATATTTGTCTAATAGATTACAATTTGTTCATGTAAATGGGGAATCTTCTTCACAGACTAAAGTTAATTATGGAGTTCCACAAGGTTCTGTGCTAGGACCAATTTTATTCACTTTATACATGCTTCCCTTAGGCAGTATTATTAGATGGTTTTGCTTAAATTTTCATTGTTACGCAGATGATACCCAGCTTTATCTATCCATGAAGCCAGAGGACACACACCAATTAGCTAAACTGCAGGATTGTCTTACAGACATAAAGACATGGATGACCTCTAATTTCCTGCTTTTAAACTCAGATAAAACTGAAGTTATTGTACTTGGCCCCACAAATCTTAGAAACATGGTGTCTAACCAGATCCTTACTCTGGATGGCATTACCCTGACCTCTAGTAATACTGTGAGAAATCTTGGAGTCATTTTTGATCAGGATATGTCTTCAAAGCGCATATTAAACAAATATGTAGGACTGCTTTTTTGCATTTACGCAATATCTCTAAAATCAGAAAGGTCTTGTCTCAGAGTGATGCTGAAAAACTAATTCATGCATTTATTTCCTCTAGGCTGGACTATTGTAATTCATTATTATCAGGTTGTCCTAAAAGTTCCCTAAAAAGCCTTCAGTTAATTCAAAATGCTGCAGCTAGAGTACTGACGGGGACTAGAAGGAGAGAGCATATCTCACCCATATTGGCCTCTCTTCATTGGCTTCCTGTTAATTCTAGAATAGAATTTAAAATTCTTCTTCTTACTTATAAGGTTTTGAATAATCAGGTCCCATCTTATCTTAGGGACCTCGTAGTACCATATCACCCCAATAGAGCGCTTCGCTCTCAGACTGCAGGCTTACTTCTAGTTCCTAGGGTTTGTAAGAGTAGAATGGGAGGCAGAGCCTTCAGCTTTCAGGCTCCTCTCCTGTGGAACCAGCTCCCAATTCAGATCAGGGAGACAGACACCCTCTCTACTTTTAAGATTAGGCTTAAAACTTTCCTTTTTGCTAAAGCTTATAGTTAGGGCTGGATCAGGTGACCCTGAACCATCCCTTAGTTATGCTGCTATAGACGTAGACTGCTGGGGGGTTCCCATGATGCACTGTTTCTTTCTCTTTTTGCTCTGTATGCACCACTCTGCATTTAATCATTAGTGATCGATCTCTGCTCCCCTCCACAGCATGTCTTTTTCCTGGTTCTCTCCCTCAGCCCCAACCAGTCCCAGCAGAAGACTGCCCCTCCCTGAGCCTGGTTCTGCTGGAGGTTTCTTCCTGTTAAAAGGGAGTTTTTCCTTCCCACTGTAGCCAAGTGCTTGCTCACAGGGGGTCGTTTTGACTGTTGGGGTTTTACATAATTATTGTATGGCCTTGCCTTACAATATAAAGCGCCTTGGGGCAACTGTTTGTTGTGATTTGGCGCTATATAAAAAAATTGATTGATTGATTGATTGATCACACAGTTCCTGCCGCCTTACGCAATCTTGTTTAGAAGTTTGATAGATGTAGGCACAAATGACTTTTTAAAACGGTTCAACATAAATTAATATATATATAATTATTTTTATTGAACCAGTCACATTTGTTCAGACTTCTATTGTTGTACCAAATAGCAGGGAACACATTTCTCTGTTTGTATACACACACACGTCTCAGAATAATAACATCGTCACACCTTAAATCTGTGCCAGTGGTACGAATTTGCTTTTTGTGCCTCCAGGTGGCGCTGCAAATCTACATCTGTAACTTGTACCTGCTGTTAACCCTCCTGCCTGTAGGTGGTGCATGTGGGATGGTGATAATTGCTCTTGTCGATGATTATTAGTGATTATTTACCGATGTGTTAAACAGTACTTTGATCAGCTTCAGTTTTCAGGTGGAACAAGAATTCATGTCAGGTTCATTTCATTGGGTGGTTTGAAAGTGGGTGGGACTTAGTGGCACACTTTGACCTGTCGAGCTCTAAACTCTGACCTCATTCAGCCATCTGAAAACATTTCAAACCGGGGCATTAAACTAGTTTCTCATCTGACACACATACACTGGAACGCTCAGTTTATCACTTTCTTATATGGCTATGATGCTACATGCGCTCTGATTGGCTGATTTCTGATGTATTTTCCCATATCTGACCATTACTATGGCAATCGGTCCCAATTGCATTTCAGATTCATTACAAACCAGAAACCTAAAAACACAATTAGAAAAACCAAGTCAGACATGAACATACTCCATAAATATCTAAACAGCGGAAAAAATGCAGATTAACGCTTACCAGCTAACGACCGGACCATTTGTTAGCAAGTTCTTCACGGAGGTGAAGAAAGTGAACAAGTCCAAAACTGTCAGCAACTTTCATATTTGGGTGATACTGTAAGTTTTTATATATATATATATATATAAATAAATAAATTTATATATATATATATATATATATATATATAAATAAATAAATTTATGGTTGGATAGAAAGCTGAAAGGTTGAAGTTTTCATGTCAATGTCAATGTCAATATTGCCCTGCATTTTGTCAGTCTCTTAACATATTCAATGTAAGCCCCGCGTTGGCCATACAGCCTGCAAACCGCCTTTGGGGAGGAAGTGTCCTGCGGAATGTTTCAGATTCTCGGCAGATGTTTTCCTTCATGCATCCATGCTTGGATCAACATAACTCAGGGTCTCTGCAAGTAAAAAAGAAACGTAAGTGATTACGTTTGTAGCATTTAAGGGTCAAACCGAGTGTGTTTAAAGCTATTTTTTTGGGACCACCCTATATACATATATATATATATATATATATATATATATATAAAATAAAATAGCCATATAATAAATTATTAACCTCGCTTGCTCGGTCTGTACAGGATTATCAGACCTTTGTATTTTTCGCATGGACCTTGCTACGCTTATTCCGTACTTACACCTCAGTCTGATATTTTCCCATATAGACCTCACACTCAAATAATAATCCTTTAATATGACATTTAACAGAACTGAAGTGACAGGATGCATCCTCAACACACCTGAACCAGTCCAAGTGTTGAATGCCTGAAAGTGATCCATGTAAAACTGAGCTGCTCCATAAAATTGTGTATTTTTTTTAATAATGTCTATATCTGTTTAACATAGAAAATTTCAAATCCACAGTTTTCAGTGGCAAATATTTGAACTGAAACTGATTGTGAGTTTAGCGAATGCATTGGCTGCTGGGTAATGTCAGTGGTCAAGGCACATAACAACCATGATATAGTGTAGTGGAATCGCATGAAAGCTTAGTGGGAACAAGAGAAACTTCAGCAGTTCCTTTGTGACGTGGGGTTTACCTATTTCAGGTAGAATTGAAGTGCTTAGAGCAGGGGTGGGAATCATGTGCCATGAAGAGCTGAGACACTTCAGGGTTTCCTTGCTTTCAATCACCTCAGCAGGTGATTTCATTAATGTTCAGGTGTCTCAGCAGGTGATTTCTTTGACTACCAGGTGTTTATGTTCAGGGGAGAAGCTCGTCGGCAACCCACCTGCTGATGTGGTCGGTTGCAAGGGAAATCCTCAGTGTCTTGGCCCTCGTTGCCCCCCGGTTAGAGCCTTCATTACAGTGCACAGGTTTTTAATGTACCACTGAAAATAATAGTTAAGGAGGAGGTTCAGGCTAAAACACAACAATACGCCACTACTGTCAACTGAAATGCATTGCAGCTTATCTTTTCAATAACATCAAAGCACTGAAAGTGTGTGCCATAACCTCGTACTCTCTTTTGTCTTCTAAATCCTAGTAATCGTCTACCTACTTGTCGTGTTGGTGACAGCAGTAGATTTTGTATTTTGAATGTTAGTTTGTCAAGAGTTCTGGAGAGACTTTCTTGTGATTCTCCTAAAGAAAGTGACTTCTATAGATCACTGCTGTGTATGTAGTGGACATCCATACCTACTGGTTGTGGCACGTAACGTGCCAAAAGGCTTTATACATGACAGGTTTGTGATATATGAAAATGGTTTTGATTAAGACGTCTCCAGGATTTCTCTTAGCCTTTGATACATTAAATCCAGGTCAAAACAAACAAGTGACTATTGTCTACAGAAGATTAGCTGTATTTGTTTTCTGATTGATGCAATATATTTCTTTTTTGTGTGTTTCCAAGCTCATTATTTGGGCAGTGGTATTTTTTCCATTTTGAGACATCTTTTTTAATTTATATCCTGAAATACTGCATACATGTACATCAACAAACATAACTGATTATAATGAAAACAGGTTTGGCTTTGAAAATGTTGATGTTTGAACAGAATTGTGTAGATACAGCAAAGGACGCCAGTCAGGTACACAAGCTCACTGTGGGGGGCCACAACACCAGCAAAAGCAAACAACACAAATGCAAAAAACATCTGCATCAATTTTACAAGTACACACTGAAAGGTTTGCAAGCACAGAGACCAGAAACAGATACAACCTGCAGCACATGCAACAGTTGAGTTTGTCTTGAGATGTGTTGTGTAGCTTTGTAAAGTGTTTCTGAATTTCTGTGTGTTGTGTGAATTTGCAGCCAACATGTACTGCAGGTTATATTTGTGGTTCCAAGTGTTTTTCAATGTGCAAGATGTGTTTTGCTTCAAGTACCTGTTGATTAATATCTATTCAGATGACTTTTATCAATTGTAAATGTTTCCTGTGTTAGTGCTCTTAATTTGGAAATGTGGCCCCAATCAGCCACCGTATGGACTCTTTCTTAGGCTGTCTTGAAGTAACTATAGATGCTTCCAAACACATTAGCAGTTCAAATTAATACTGTGAGTGGCTTTTATGGGGTGCAATCATGAAAATGTCACAGCACATTGAAGTGGTGGTTTATGTGCCTTGAACCATGGCCCAGAACGTCTTTGGCAGCATTAGTGACAGACACAAGAAAACGTTGTCAAGGGGTCTATAGTTTGCATTTGTTGTTCAGTGTTTTTAAAATCTCTGTGTTGTGAATTTTATTGTCAGTACACTGGAATCTGTGTGTGTGAGAGTCTACTGAATATTTTTGAAAGATGTTTGGATTTTAAATATTAAACTTTATCTAATAGCAAAATAAATGTTTGATTTTGGTTTGTCTGTGCTTTTGCACACATCTCCCAGCAACACCAGCCTCACTGCGCATGATGCTGTGCACGATGAGCTGTGCCCAGTGCTCAAAGAACACACATGCAGTTATGGGTCAGATACAGTCGCACTCAGAATGATGGGCACGCATGAACACAACAAAATGGTTTTATTTAGTGAAATAAAAAATGATGTATTGACAGTAAATTGTGAATTTCACAGCCAATGGTCTTTAGACAAGTCCGTGGATGGATACATGAACATCTCCAAGTCACTGAATATGTCTTGGACTTGATTTACATGAATTATTAAGTACAACCTCAAATCAGAAAATGCTGGGATGTGTGGGAACTCGGGGGAGGAACCGCAGTGTTTTTTTTTTTTCTTCCATGAACACTATGAAAACAGAATGTTGATAGGAAAAATATTTTTGGAGAAATTAATGATTTTAGCTAACGAGTAAACAATGGGCATTGTGCTGTAATTCATCATGTGAGGTCGGCGTTTGAGGTTTTAAATGTTATTGTGGTTTATGTTAGTTTAACAGTATTGTTAGTGTTATTGTTTTGTGTTTTGTAGTTCAGTTGGTTTAGTCATTTTCACTAAGTCTTATGTTGCTTTTAGTATGAGTGACTTAAGTGTCATGTTGGTACCATGTCTTCCTCTACTGTCTTTCTTTGTCAAATTAAAAGCACCTACTTACAGCAGATTGCAGAAAGACAAAAAGCTGTGCATGTGTGTATGTGTGTGTGCTTGTAATTTTGATCATGCACGAACTGTGGAGAGCTGACATTTGCCATTTGGTATGTTTATGTATTTTGGGTCAACGATGAAGGGTGCCAAAACTGAACGTTGATATTAATATTTTTAGAGAAGCTACATATATTAGCAAACAACACTGAACAATGCACATTAATATTTACATTCTGGACTCACACGCCATTCTAGCAGGGGGCAGTAAATCATCTATATATTAAAAGCATGAGTGTGTGTGTGTGCATGCTTTTATTTAGTAAGTTCAATGTAAGTACATAATTGTAAAATGTTAAAAGTACATGGATGACACAAGAAAGTGAAAACGCTTATTTTCATTGTTAATTGTTTAACATTTTTGAGCTGACTGAGATCACTGTCTATTCAACAATAAAATTAATCCTCAGTGATAAACTTGCCTAATAATTGTGTACGCAGTGTACAATGTATTAAACGATTCAAGGATCTGTAGGAATTTCAGTGCATAAATGGCAAGAGTGCAAGCCTAAGATGAACACCCATGATCTCTGATCCTTCAGATGGCACTAAATTAAGAAGTCATTCATCAATATCTGATATAACCACATAAGGGATTATTTTTGGAAACCTTTTTTCAATCACTACAATACGGAGTTAATCCCCACAAGTGCCGCTGACAGTTTACTGTGTAAAAAAGAAGCCTCAAGTGTTCTCCATTGAGGATGTTTGGCACCAATATGTGTCCTGATTGCTAATCTGATTAAATCAGGCCCAATTTATTCAAACATCAGGCAAAATTTTCAACATGCAGCTCAGATCTGCTGTGGTGAGCCCATATGAAAATGGGAGAAGATTATAGGAGAACTTATGGGAGAATGGGAGAAGTTATCAGGCAAAATTTATCAGGCAAAATTTGTATTTCTCACTATTATAAGACCACTTACAAATGAGTGTATTTGATGATTGCCAAGTTTTGCCAAATACACCAGAGTACAGACACGTCTCAAAATGCTACTACTTACACACTATATATTACTCCTATGTTTTTCCCACACATTTCACAAAGCAAAAATATGTTTACATCTCAACTTTCTTCTGTTGAGCCAACATGCTTTTCATGGGATTTATGCTGCCAAAGAAGAATCAGAACGAGGCTTCTTCTCAGAGAACAGTAGCTCCCACACATTGCATATTGCACCCAAATGTCCACTGTCACCTGCTTGCAAAATATTACCCCTGCTCTGCACAAATTAAATCTGACTGTTCAGTTCTGCATCACGATTGTATCCTGACTGTTTTGAACATGTTGTTTTTTTTTAACAATTTCCCAATCACTCAAAATGTTGTACAATACTATTTTTACCACCAACACCAAATGTCAGGATGCGACTGGGTAGCCAATATGTTTTGCACAAAAAGCATTGCCAGTCAGGCATCCACAAATCAGGCAAAATGTGTACTTGGTTTAAGCTTGGGACTCCAGCGAAGGCGTCGCATCTCCTCCTCTCTCCTCTATCTATGCTCCAACCTTCAAGTCCCTACTTCACAGGACTGTGAATTCTTCAAACTATATTTGGATTAACCATGGAATTGATCAGCTGTCTCTGAATGCTATTGACACCATTTTTTCAACAAGGAAATCAGGGGTGGGGGACCCTGTGTGCCAGATGAAACCTACCCTGCGGGCTATTGTACACCTGGGAGAAGTGGCGCATTGTGTGCTTGGTACTGATACAAACTCATCTGACTGATATGACCTTATTTAATCTGCACACATGCCATATGCCCCTTCCCCCCACCCCTACCGCCCCCTCCCCTTGCCTCTGCCCTGCCACTCCCCGCGAGCTTGTGGCTGTGCGGGATACTGCTGGATACACTCACATTGCCTCAGTTCGGATGACGGACTGTCTAAAAGTTTAGCGTACATAATCAATTAAATGTATATGTATGGTTGTTTTAATTCTGATGTGTATCATTATTACGTTCAACTAGTAATAACTGTGGATTAATTGCTGTATTTTTGACTGAGGTGATTGGGTGTGAAGATAATTTTGTTGCACTTGTTGTAACTTTGTTGCACTTGTAATGACAATAAAATATGTCTATCAGTCAATCAATCGATCAATCAATCAATCATGGGAAACTAGCTGCGTATTAACCTTGTCCAGAAGTGGCATCGACGTCTCTCTGCTTGGAGACATCTGGTTTGGACCACCACATAGTAGAAACATGTATTGTGGTCAGAAGAATCTGTATTTCAGATCTTTTTTGAAGAAGAAGAAATGGACACCGTGTGCTCTGGAGCAAAGACAAAAAGGACCATCTAGACCAGAGGTCTGTAACCTTTACAGTCAAGAGCCAGTTTTGTCTAATCTACCACATATAAAATTCATCTGGAGCCACAGGAGGCTGAGGTTGTTTAACATATGCAGGAACTCCTGTGGATGTTCTACCAGTCCATGGTAGCTAGCGTCCTCTGCTACACCGTAGTGTGCTGGTGGGCAACAAATCCAAAAAGGACACATCCAGACTGGACAAACTGACCAGACGGGTTGGCTCTGTGGTTGGCATGAAACTGGACTCTGGTGACAGTGGCACAGAAGAGAATGCTGGGCATTATGGATGATGCCAGTCACTCTCTCCACACCGTCATCAGCAGCCAGAGGAGCGTCTTCAGCCAAAGTCTGCTCCTCCCCAAGTGCAGGATCAAGAGAGTGAAAAACTCCTTTGTCCTTTAGGCCATTGGACTGTACAACTCCTCACTCGGGGGACGAGGAGTAACAGGAAGACGGGATGGGAAGGAGAGGGCAGTTTAAGAAAATCCTCCTCTCACATCACCTCTGTGGATCCAGCGCATTTTAAGCCGCACGGCAGACTCACAATTGTCACCACCCTGTGTAAAGGGGCCTTACCTAGTTGTAATTTTCCATGTTTGGACTGTGACAATGTAACGGTTGCTTAGTGTCAACAGTTCTGTCACTGCATTTTCAGTTCTTTGTTGTGCTTATTGTTTATTATTAGTCAAAGGAGCTCTGTATGTCTTTGTAGAGTGTGATTTCATAATTCAGCAGCAAAGTGTTTGCTATATGATACAAAAACCGCTGCTTCAAGGTCGAAACAAATTTGTTGATTTTACACATAGTGCAAGAATTTAACTTTCTTCTGTGACACAGCTCCTCATACCTATAACTATTTATTTATCTTCAGTGAGGCAAATAAGTATTTGATCCACTGTCGATTTTGCAAGTTTTCCCTGCTACAAAGAATGGAGAGTCTGGAATTTTTTTATCATAGGTACCTTCAACTGTGTCAGAATCTTAAAAAATAAATAAATAAATAAAAATAATCAGAAAAATGACGTATGATTTTTTAAATAATTTGCATTTTATTGCATGAAATAAGTATTTGATACAATTGGAAAAACAGACCTTAATATTTGGTACAGAACCTTGTTTGCCATTACAGAGGTCAGACGTTCCTGTAGTTCTTGACCAAGTTAGCACACTGCAAACAGGGATTTTGGTCCACTCCTCCATACAGATCTTCTCCAAATCTTTCAGGTTTGGAGTTTCAGCTCCCTCCAAAGATTTTCTATTGAGCTCAGGTCTGGAGACTGGCCAGGCCACTCCAGGACCTTGAAATGCTTCTTACTGAGCCACTCCTTAGTTGTCCTGACTGTGTGTTTTGGGTCATTGTCATGCTGGAAGACCTAGCCACGACCCATCTTCAATGCTCTTTCTGAGGGAAGGAGGTTGTTTGCTAAAATCTCATGATGCATGACCCCATCCAGCCTCCCCTCAATATGGTGCAGTCAGGCACCTCCAAAAATGATGTTTCTACCCCCATGCTTCACGGTTGGAACAGTGTTCTTGGGGTTGTTCTCATCCTCCAAACATGGCAAGTGGAGTTGATACCAAAAAGGTCTATTTTGGTCTCATCCGACCACATGACCTTCTCCCATGCCTCCTCTGGATCATCCATATGGTCACAGGTGAACTTCAAATGGACCTGGACATGTGCTGGTGTGACATGCCATGACAGCAGTGTATACACATATAGTCTTTATGACTGTGGTCCCAGCTCTCTTCAGGTCATTGACCAGGTCCTCCCGTGTAGTTCTGGGCTTTCTCAGAATCATCCTTACCCCATGAGGTGAGATCTTGCACGAAGCCCCAGACCAATGAAGATTGATAGTCATCTTGTATTTCTTCCATTTTCTAATAATTACACCAACAGTTGTCGTCTCACAAAGCTGCTTGCCTGTTGTCCTGTAGTCCGTCCCAGCCTTGTGCAGGTCCACAGTTTTGTCCCTGTGTCCTTAGACAGCTCTTTGGTCTTGGCCATGGTGGATAGGTTGGAGTGATTGATTGACTACGTTTACATGCCGTTAATATTCCGGTTTCTGAATGATTGGGAATAACCTGTTTACATGCTTAAGCAGACAGAGGTACTCTTGCATACATGGTTACTGGTATCATTTGGAATATCCCCGTCTAAACAGCGACGCATGGACAACGTCCAGACGCACGGAGAACATCATGACGCAAATATGCGTCATTTCCGTTTCTTCGTCCTCTTTCTACCAGTCGGTGTGTGGACAGGTCTTTTATACAGGTAACGAACTAAAACAGGTGCAATTAATACAAGAAATGAGTACAGAATAGGAGGGTTTCTTAAAGAAAAACTAACAGGTCTGTGAGAGACAGAATTCTTCCTGGTGGTACGTGGATCAATACTTATTTCATGCAATAACATGCAAATATTTAGAAATCGTACAATGTGATTTTCTAAATTTTATTTTTTTAGATTCTGTCCTCTCACAGCTGAAGTGTACTACGATAAAAATTAGACCTCTCCATTCTTTGTAGGTGGAAAAACTTGCAAAATCCACAGTGGATCAAATACTATTTGCCTCATTGTATGAATGCATTGAATAAAATCAGATACATGTTTGACATAAAAAATTGCAGTGATGTCCAGAAGAAGAAATTACATTTAGCAGGTGATTCCAAAGTATTTATTCAGATTTCTGATAGTTTGTTTTATGTCCAAGCGCAACAGTTGACTGTTGTACATGAATGAGGAGAGGGAGAAATAAAATTTTAACATCATTCTTCTTCTTCGAAAGGCTCCACGTTGGGTCACCACAGCAGATCAATCGTTTCCATCTCACCCTGTCCTCTGTATCTTCCTCTGTCACACCGACCACCTGCATGGCCTCCCTCTTCTCTCCTGCCTGGTGGCTCCATCCTCAGCATTCTTCCTTTTTGTAGGCTTAGTTTAAAACAGAACCATCTCATGGACACACACACACACACGCCCACTTCCAGCACAACTCCATGTCCTCTTCATGGAGGTATAAACAGTGCCGCATATTTAATATAACTTGATACAGTTTAGTTATTGATCCACTTTTCTTCATTAACTAATTGTGTTTTTCTGGAACAAATCACTAACACACAAATTAGCTGCAATGTTTGTGCTGTCAGACAGGAAGTGAGGTCATAAGTTTAGGATGCGAACGTGGTGGTGTTGACAGCGCGTAAGGTCGTGTGATTACCCACCCTGGAACGGTGGACACGATTGAAGCTGCTGCTTTGATTTTGGTGTAACTGTACCACCAATAGAATGTGTTTGTTCCACCTGGACCACCTTCGATATTTATTTTAAGAATTTTCAAAAGTTTGTTCTATATAGCCACATGAGTGAACTAAACTGCACAGTGTGAAATGTAGCACAAAAAGAAAAGTTTTCAAGATACAATGAAACACAAAATCACACTGCACACCTTTACCTATCACATTTACTGAAATTGTACTAAAAAAAAAAAAACAATAAAAAACTCCAGTATGTGTCGAGGTCATGGTTTGAACTTGGTGGCCAGCTGCTCCAGTATGGTGAGGAGCTTGTGGTCCTCCTCCGGGGTGGACCTGGAGAATGCCAGCGGCAGATGTGTTGGCACCGCTTTGCGATCTGCAGAGAAATAAAACAATGTACTTGACCCTAAACCACAAAGGAGATATTCTGTAAAACTCCAACTGATTCAGCATGAAGTTAAGGACATGCTCTGAGGTTTTCCCATTTCAGGTGAGGTTTTATTGCTTTATGTCTGACAACCTCCTGTCCATCACCAAAGGAAGTCTGTCACAGCAATCACCTGATACCTTTCTGTCAAAACAGTTGGTACAGCGCCCTCCAAAAGTATTGGAACACTTGGTATTTCACACATTTCAATTTGTTTATGCCATTTCAAATACAATTTTTTTTCTAAAATTATCCTCAAACTGAAAGCAAATCTCAATATTCGTCCTATCAATGTTCTGTTTGGGCAGCATTAATCTTTGATCCAAAATACATAAGTATACCAACCGACAAATGTCAGCTATTCTCAGTTTGTCTGTGATCAAAGTGCATGCACGCACAGAGAGCTTTTTGTCTTTTCTGCATTCTACCGCAAGCAGATGCTTCTGTTTGTAAACACAAACAGAGATGGTGGAAGACATCAAACGCAATACACATTTCCCTCATAGTAACAGCAACATGACAATTAAACTCACTAAACCAACTGAGCTATGGTGCAGCACACTGTCCATTGTTTATTGGTTAGCTAAAATCTCTCATTTCTCCCAAAATATTAATCCTATCAACTTTTCATTGTCACATAATTCATCCTCGACTCAAAATACAGATGTATACCAAAAGGCAAATGTCAGCTCTCCACATTTTCTCTGTGATCGACGGTACACACACACACACACACACACACACACACACACACACACACACACACACACACACACACACACACACACTTTTGTGCTTTCTGCATTCTGCTGCAGGCAGAAACAGAGACAGTGGCGGAAGGCATCACACACAATACACTTTTCACTCATGGTAACATGAAACTAAACTGACTAAACCAATTCAACTACAAAAAACACAATGAATCAATAACACTAACACTGTTAAGCTAACATGAACCACAATAACATTTAAAACCCCAAAATTCCATGGTGCATTGCAACATAACATCCATTGTTTATTGGTTAGCTAAAATTTCTAATTTCTCCCAGAAATATTTGTCCTACCAACTTTACATTTTTGCAGTGTTCATCCTTGACATAAAATCCATAAGTATACTAAATGGCATATGTCAGCTGTCCCTGGTGTTTTTGTGATCGAAGCACACAAGTATACACACACACACACACACACACAGGCCACTTGGCTCTTATAATATAGATTATGTGCACAATGGAGTGAAAAATAATATTATTCATAACATGGATAAGAATCAGGGCTGTTGATTGCTGTGACATAATTGCTAAACTGCTTTTTTCTCTGCATGTCTTTGCACATTACAACAAACAATTCAGAATCAGACAACATATTGGGATTAAACATGCACCAAAGGTTCTGACCCTGGAAAAAGAGTCCACTGGGCTGCTTGGCAGCAGCTGCAGAAACCGCAAGCCATACCACGGTGTCCGCCCCCATGGTCTCAGACCGCAGCCTGGACTGCATCCTCGCGTGGAAGGAAGGCATGGAGGACTGGACCGCTACGGAGCAAACCACAAGAAGTTATGCATCTCCTGTCACATGGAGGTGTTTAGTACATGTGTTTGTAACAATGCGATGCGACGTGAACGCTGAGTGAGAACCTCTGAGTTCACACACAAGTCTCTTCATGGTCTGATTAACCAGCTGCTGTTAGGTTCTGCTCCACAAAAGCATCGTAAGGTTACAATGTTCACAGAATCACTCTTAAGCTTGTTAAATCAAACCAGCCTTTCTCCTAAAGCATGAAAATGTAAGACTTGCTAAACTGACCCTGTATTTTCCATCTACCCTGTGACCACCTGCAGACACTCGAGAGCATTTTGAGGAGTTATCACGCACAGGATTTATGTCAGTGAGTTCAGTGAAGCGCTTCCCCACAGGAAACGCTTCACTGAGGTATGAATTAATGTGGTACCAGCTGAGGTGTTGATGATTCCTGTTTTTCCTCACATACGTCTGTATTACCACAGTGACAAAAACATAACTTAAAAGCAATAACTAAAAAAAAAAAAAAAAAAACAAATCTATGCAAATTGTTACATAAATTTTTCATTTTTTATTTATTTATTTTTTTAAGAGTGTACACAAAAATGTATGATAACCTTCATTAAGTGGCAGCTGTAGGGAGGTAACTACAGAAAGACTACACAGGGGTCAAACTAACTGCTCCAAGCATGTTGACAGGTATACCACATTATTTGTCTACTCATAAGGATCACAAAAAGGTATAGTTTGATTGATCTATGGCTGAATGCTATGGTGTTAAAAAAAACAAGGCTGATCTCTTTGTGCAGGGGTTAAAAATTAATGTTGCTCCAATTTTGATACAAGAAAGGAAAGGCTACACTATGTTACACTTAGTTATCATTAATTCGTTCATTTTCAATCACTTATCCAGATCTGGTTCACAGTTCCAGCACAGAAAGCAGCTCACCCACGCTTCCCTATCCTTGGACAAGTCTTGTAACTCTTCCCCGGATGTCTCAAGGTGTTCCTAAGCCATCTGGAAAATATAATCTCTCCAGCGTGTCATAGGTCTTCCCCGAGGCCTCCTTCCGGTTGAACATGCCTGGAAAACCTCCCCATGGAGACAAGCAGGGGTCATCCTCACCAGGTACTCTAACTACCTCAACTGGTTCCTTTCGATGGAAAGAAGCAGCAGCTGTACTCACAGTCCCTCCCGGTTAGTTGAGCTTCTTTCCCTGTTCAGGAATGTATGCCCAGATACCTGATGCAAGAATCTAATTTCTGCCGCTTGTATCTGCAATATTATTCTTTCAGTCATTACCCAAAGTTTATGACCAAAGGTAAGGATAGGAGAGTGAATTGACTGGTAAATTGAGCGCCTCGCCTTCTGGCTCAGCACCTTCCTTCACCACGACTGTCCAGTACAGCGTCCGTAAGATTTCAGATGCCACTCCAATACGTCTTTCAATCTCACACTCCAATTTACCCCCACTTGTGAACAAGGCCTTGAGATACTTAAACCTCTCCATTTGGGGCAATAACTTTCCCCTGACCCAGGGAGGACAATCCATTTTCTGCCAGAGGACCATGATCTCAGATTTGGAGGTGCAGATTCTCATCCCATTTGCTTCACAAATGCCTCTCAATGCCTCTGCCTCAAACCTGCTCACTGCACACTGGAGCCAACAGAATCACATCATCAGCCCTCCTCCATCATCTGCTGGAGGATGGCTGAGCTCAACAGCGGTCTGACTATTGCAAAACACGCAACAGACAGGAATTAACATGTACGATTTCAGGGTTTACAAATGTTTTTGACCATTTTACTCAGTGTGCCAGCAAAAAAATGTTAGCAGACTGAAAGTTCGCGGAATTTACTGGAAGTACTCATGACCTCAGACAGGGGCAAAATTTAGCAAATTAGCGGTTATTGAAGCTAACGTTTTGGTTAGCTGTGCCCACCACTGGCATTAGTTAATTATGGAGTTCCACAAGGTTCTGTGCTAGGACCAATTTATTCACTTTATACATGCTTCCCTTAGGCAGTATTAGACGGCATTGCTTAAATTTTCATTGTTACGCAGATGATACCCAGCTTTATCTATCCATGAAGCCAGAGGACACACACCAATTAGCTAAACTGCAGGATTGTCTTACAGACATAAGGACATGGATGACCTCTAATTTCCTGCTTTTAAACTCAGATAAAACTGAAGTTATTGTACTTGGCCCCACCAATCTTAGAAACATGGTGTCTAACCAGATCCTTACTCTGGATGGCATTACCCTGACCTCTAGTAATACTGTGAGAAATCTTGGAGTCATTTTTGATCAGGATATGTCATTCAAAGCACATATTAAACAAATATGTAAGACTGCTTTTTTGCATTTACGCAATATCTCTAAAATTAGAAAGGTCTTGTCTCAGAGTGATGCTGAAAAACGCATTTATTTCCTCTAGGCTGGACTATTGTAATTCATTATTATCAGGTTGTCCTAAAAGTTCCCTGAAAAGCCTTCAGTTATTTCAAATGCTGCAGCTAGAGTACTGACGGGACTAGAAGAGAGAGCATATCTCACCATATTGGCCTCTCTTCATTTGGCTTCCTGTTAATTCTAGAATAGAATTTAAAATTCTTCTTACTTATAAGGTTTTGAATAGTCAGGTCCCTCTTATCTTAGGGACCTCATAGTACCATATCACCCCAATAGAGCGCTTCGCTCTCAGACTGCAGGCTTACTTGTAGTTCCTAGGGTTTGTAAGAGTAGAATGGGAGGCAGAGCCTTCAGCTTTCCGGCTCCTCTCCTGTGGAACCAGCTCCCAATTCGGATCAGGAGACAGACACCCTCTCTACTTTTAAGATTAGGCTTAAACTTTTCCTTTTTGCTAAAGCTTATAGTTAGGGCTGGATCGGGTGACCCTGAACCATCCCTTAGTTATGCTGCTATAGACTTAGACTGCTGGGGGGTTCCATAATGCATTGAGTGTTTCTTTCTCTTTTTGCTCTGTATGCACCACTCTGCATTTAACTCATTAGTGATTTGATCTCTGCTCCCCTCCACAGCATGTCTTTTTCCCGGTTCTCTCCCTCAGCCCCAACCAGTCCCAGCAGAAGACTGCCCCTCCCTGAGCCTGGTTCTGCTGGAGGTTTCTTCCTGTTAAAAGGGAGTTTTTCCTTCCCACTGTTGCCAAGTGCTTGCTCACAGGGGGTCGTTTTGACCGTTGGGGTTTTTCCATAATTATTGTATGGCTTTGCCTTACAATATAAAGCGCCTTGGGGCAACTGTTTGTTGTGATTTGGCGCTATATAAATAAAATTGATTTGATTTGATTAGTACTCTGGATTATTCAAAGCTTTGAACACTTTGAATTGAAGGTAGTCTCACAGACTCTGTTCAAAAGAAGAAGCAGCTGTGATCAGCTTCATCAAACGGTGAGTTTTAAAGCACTTCCATGGTTCAACTACATTAGACATGCTCCTATAGTCCCATATGTTCTGGAGTATAAGTTGGAATTCTCAAAAATGCCTCTTGAAGAGGTAAAAACATAAAACGTCACACCAGAGTCGAAGTCTCACCTTATTTCTGAATGATCAGCTCTGTAATTTGGGATGTTTTTTGCATTGTTGTAATGTACTTTTATTGTTGCATTTGAGCTTTTATTACTGGAGGAGTTGAGTTTGTTTAGTGCTTTCACTCTTGGAAAGTCCTACGTAATTAGTTATTGTAATTCTATGAATGACTTTTTATTCACCCTAGGGACACAAAGTAGTCCTGTGCCCTGAGAACGCAAAGCCCCGGCCGGTACGTAGGTTTAATTAGGCCAGCTAAGAAGGGAGGTGCTAGTCCGTGAACAATTTATAGGTTAGTAGAACCTTAAAATCTGATCCCACGAGACAGGAAGCCAGTGAAGAGATGCCAAAATGGGTGTAATGTGGCCAAACATTCTGCTTCCTATCAAAAGTGTGGCAGCAGCATTTTGAAACAATTGGAGACACTTAATGTTGGTCTGCGGTAAACCAGAAAATAGAACATTGCAGTAGTCCAATCCAGAAGAGACAAACGCATGAATGAGGGTCTCAGCATATTTTGCAGGTGGAAGAAAGCGAGTCCCTCATAATATTTGTAATGTGGAGGTCAAAGGACAACATAGGATCAAAAATTACCCCAAGGTTCCTCACTTTGTCAGTGTGATGTATGACACCAGAGCCTAGGCTAAGCGTTAGCTGGTCAAATTGATGCCGATGTCTCACTGGACCAAGAACCATCATTTCAGTCTTGTCAGAATTGCTAGACATCCAGCTTTTCACTGATGCAAGGCAATCTAAGGATTTTATGTGGATGAGATTACCAGCAGTTATTGGCATGTATAACCGAGTATCATCAGCACAGCAATGAAAGGTAATCCCAAAACGTCGCAATATGTGCCCAAGGGGTGCAATATAAAGGGAGAAAAGCAGGGGGCCTAAGACAGACCACTGTGGAACCCCAAGTTTCATGTCACTAAGGTCAGAGGTAGTGTTACTGCACAAAACACAGTGAGAGCGACTGGTCAGGTATGATGTCAACCATGCAAGGGCATTCTCAGTAATCCTAAAACGATTCTCCAGCCTATCGAGTAGAATATGATGATCCACAGCATCAAACGCAGCACTAAGATCTAACAGCACCAGAACCATAGTGGTGTCTGAATCTATTGCAAGCAGATCATTCACCACTTTAGTGAGAGCTGTCTCTGTGGATGATATTTTCTAAAAGCAGACTGCAGTGGCTCAAAAAGATTATTCTCAGAAAGGTGGTCCACGAGCTGTGTGAACCACCTTTCCAGAATTTTAGAGCAAAATGTAGATTTGATATGGGCTTATAGTTTTAATACACTAAGGTCAAGATTGCATTTCTTAAGTAATGGTTTAATCAATGCAGATTTGAAACATTTAGGAACAGATCCGAGGTTAATGACAGATTAATAATTTCCAGCAGTCGGACCAAGAGTGACCACAGGTCCTTAACAGTTTTGTTGGTATAGGATCAAATAAACAGGTTGTGCTTTTTGTTGACATTATGAGTTTCCTCAGTACACCTAGTGAGATACTGTCAAATTCTGTAAATCTTGGTAATACTTCAGGGATGGCACCCACCTCAATAGCAGGGTGTAGTGGCTGGGTTAAGGCATGCTGGGATATGTTTAACCTGATGTCTTCTATTTTCTTCTCAAAGTAATCCAAGAAATCTTGTTGTAAAAGGAGAGCGACTTGGAGGTGGTTGTCCATGAATAAGTGTTGCCACCATGTCAAACAAGAACTTTGAGTTATGCTTGTTTTTGTTGAGCAAATCAGAGTAATGGATCCGCTTTGTAGCCACTACTGCATGCTTATACATTGAAGAAAATAAGTATTTGAACACCCTGCGATTTTGCAAGCTCTCCCACTTAGAAATCATGGAGGGGTCTGAAATTTTCATCTTAGGTGCATGTCCACTGTGAGAGACACAATCTAAAAAAAAACCCAAAACAAATCCGGAAATCGAAATGTATGATTTTTTTAAAAATTTATTTGTATGTTATTGCTGCAAATAAGTATTTGAACACCTGTGAAAATCAATGTTAATATTTGGTACAGTAGTCTTTGTTTGCAATTACAGAGGTCAAATGTTTCCTGTAGTTTTTCACCAGGTTTGCACATACTGCAGCAGGGATTTTGGTACACTCCTCCATACGGATCTTATCCAAATCTTTCAGGTTTGGAGTTTCAACACCCTCCAAAGACTTTCTATTAAGTTCAGGTCTGGAGACTGGCCAGGCCACTCCAGGACCTTGAAATGCTTCTTACGGAGCCCCTCCTTAGTCGCCCTGGCTGTGTGTTTGGGGTCATTGTCATGCTGGAAGACCCAGCCATGACCCATCTTCAATGCTGTTACTGAGGGAAGGAGGTTGTTTGCCAAAATCTCGCAATACATGACCCCATCCATCCTCCCTTCAATACGGTGCAGTCGTCCTGTCCCCTTTGCAGAAGAGCACCCCCAGAGTATGACATTTCCACCCGCATGCTTCACGGTTGGGATGGTTTTCTTGGGGTTGTTCTCATCCTCTAAACGTGGTAAGTGGCGTTGATTCCAAAAAGCTCTATTCTGGTCTCATCTGACGACATGACCTTCTCCCATGCCTCCTCTGGATCATCCAGATGGTCACTGGTGAACTTCAA